>NC_040043.1:2575076-2875076 GCF_003713205.1 Coffea eugenioides | reverse complement strand
CAATTAATCCTAGGAAACAACCAGCTACTCCAATTATACAAGTAATTGATGGTTAGGAGAGTTTTAAAACTTTTCTCGGATATAGATGAAGAAATTCGATCCTTTGATCCATATTTTTGTCCAAAATTTCTTGAAATTTTCATAGCGGATACTTGATTGTGGCGTTTCAATCTCTTTCGAATTCTCCATTTATTCCCTTAGATCCATTCCTTTCACTTAATATAAAGTAAAAGTGGATATAAAATAAAATTTATCATATTAAAAAAAAAAACTAACCTTTGAAAACCACTGAGTTTTGAACCAGTCATCATCAAAAAAGGATTAAATCCCCCTCTGAACCATAGGTTGGAGGTTCGAACCCCACTTGTAGTGAAAGAAATCTAAAAAAAATATCAAAACCCCCCTTTAATCTAATCAGATTTATATATTTACTAATCTTTTATACACAACCTTTTTAGACTATTCTCCCGAGAGAAAAAAATATTGTCATTGCCGTAAAAGGGCAAAAAAATTAACCCCCGGAATCTTGCAAAGGTAAACCTAGCCCGCCTCAATGAACTTTTTTGCTTGCTTTATTAATGAAAGTTGGTAAATGTCCAATAATCACATTAAGCCTCGTCGATTAATCCTCGAGCAGTACCAGAAACACGTTGATGAACTCATTGCTTAGGAAGTATCTATCAAATGCCATTCGACTCAATAATCACATTTGTTTTTGTTCTGCTTTAAATTGTTATTTTTTAAAAGTTTTTTTAATGTAAACATTCCTTTATTTGCTAATGACGTCACCTATCGAATCACCTACCATTCACCCGGAACAAGATAATGATAGTAGGTCGTTTCTTCAAACTTCGGATTATGATTGTTTTGAAAATCATCATAATTTACCAAAGAAGTGATCCACTACCATTTGCTAGAGATGGTGGAAAAATCGCACCATCACGCCACATTGCATTGCCTCCGTAGAGTATATGGTGTACAGTGCAACGTGTGATACACAACAATAATTATATATACCTAACATCTTTCCCTTGGCAAGAGTCAAAACTCGAGACTTCGATTCCAACATCATTTTCCGGTGTGGGCTCTCCCTTACCAGCTTCCTTATAAGAAGGGAAAATCAAGTTTAGAATGGCAAAGATCTGTCTAGATCCCCATTAATTGCCAAAAAAAAACATTTTCCAATCACACATTATTGCATCCCAAAAATTGCTAAAACATATTTTTTTAAAAAAAAAAAAATTCAAAAAACTGTCAATCTTGCGAAATCAAAATTGCCTCCCATTCACATAATTTGACTTTTAAAGAATATATCTACACGCTAAAGAGACCAACAAAGAGAGTCAAAACAGAATTACCTCAAGTCTTGGTTCTTCTTCGTTCAGGTATACCACAGTGGGACTCTGATAACGTTGATGCCAAGTGAAGCCATGTTGCAGATTTCTTTAAAGCTCTAATTATACAACCTGCTCTGTCCAGTCACCACAAATATCACAAAGATCATTCCATCAAACTGCCTTCCAGATGATCATCATAAATCAATGATCATTTCACCTTGCAACACAACCTAACTTCTTAGTTTAGAATCACCAACATTTTACCATAGCATGTCCCTTGATATATAAAAATTGCAAACACAAACGCCAGTGTCAGCTACTGCACGCAATTAATATCACATTCACTACTCCAGAGTTAAATGCATTGGCTAAAACAAGATATCAGGCGGATATATGCAACAAGCGGCTAAAGGTTTTAAAACTACATAACAAAACAATTAGCACTACTCTTCACTGTCTTCACTTCATCACTTTCACATCTGTTCAGCAAGTTCCCAGACAATGCATTAGTTCCCAACTTTCTTTTGAAGCAAAACAACATTATTGTGTCGGAAAAATTATGAAAATATCACCCTCTCAATCATCTTAAAAACATCAGCGTTGCATTGAACAATTATTCCTAGCGTTAGCTACAGCACACAATCGATATAGTATTCAGTAGTCCAAAGCTAAATACATCAGTTAAAATAAGATATCAGGTGCATATTTACAACAAGAGGCTACAAAGTTCAAGATTACATAAGAAAACGACTAGTATTATTCTTCAGTGTCTTCACTTCATCAATCCATGAAAAACCTTATGAAAAAGACTTGTCACATCTGTTCAGCAAGTTCCCTGAGAATAAATTAGTTTCAAAAAGTTCTTTCAATGCAAAACAACATTGTGTCTGGAAAATCTACCGAGTTATGATAAAATTAACACCCTCTCAATCATCTCAAAAACGTCATCATTGCATCCAAAACTTATTATACCGTGTAATACTAACACCTTACCAGCTTAGTTCGCTCCAGTTGCTGCCAATTTTTTCATAGCACCAGTTTAAATCCCTCTGACAGGAAATCAACCCTAGTAGAACAAAGAGAAAATTAAGCATGCAGCGTGAGGCCTACAGATGCAGTGTGAGAGATAAAAACAAGACTTAACAAAGATAGAAGCAGACAGCTTTTTCATATCCGTAATTACCAGTGGGGAGAAAAACCAGACCTGTAATCATTAAAATCTCAACTAGTCATGCTGCCACACTTACGAAGCCTAAAGAACAAGAAGAGCACAAGGAACTAAATTTGCCCTAGTATACATGATATGTAATATTTCTGTGTGTTCATGCAAATGTGTATTTAAGAGAAAGAATAGCCTCGGAAGAAAGCACAACAATTCTAGACAATTGAAACAACTTACCTTTTTTTCACTCTACTTTTCTCCTGCTGGCGTAGCTCCTCAGTTTCATCCCCTTCTCCGGAGACATCAGGCTGAATGAGGCTTGCAACACATACCTCAGCATAAAAGACAAATGGCAAACCATCAACAGAGACATTCCTAACAGTCTTCCTTCTCAAATCATACCAAATAAGTTGTTTATCGTCGTGGTTCAAGAGAACCTCTTCACCGTTCCTTGAATAAGCCAACGGGCCAATGGTAATATACCGCTCAACGAGTGGAGGAGCGATTGTTAGCAATTTAGTCCAAGATTCTTTCACTCCATATTCCTTCATTATCCATACATCCGTTCGATACCTCTTTCGAGGACGAACCAAACACAGACAACCACCCAAGACCTCCACAGTGAACTCAAGATCAGTACCTGTAAAATCCGGTTTTGGCAAGGTATAATGCTGCTCAGTCCGAACATCAAAAGCCCAAATCGACGAGTCGAAGTAACCAAGATCCCCTGTTCTCACTCCCGTATGCAAAACACCATTCAAATGAGCACCCCAGGCCCTCTTATAAGGAAGCTGATAAGGGAAATTTTTTATCTTTCGCCACTTATCCGACTTAGAACTATAAAGCTTCGCCTCAGACCTAATCCACTCCGAATCAAAGCCTCTAAACTCCTCAACCCTGACCACTCTATAATCATCATTCACAGCATCATAAGCAAACCCATAAGTCACATAAGCAGAACCAACCTCAAAATCAACCGGTTGTTCGACCGGAGTAGCCGGTAATTCCCTGTACTTTCTAGTGAAGGGGTTCCAAATAAAAGGGATTTTAGCCAAAACAAGGATTAAGCCATTGCAAGAGTTGGATACATCTGAGGCGGAGTATGGCGGGCGAAGCCTATTGGCAGCGTCGAGAGAATCCAACTCAACAGAATAAATCCCCAAGAATCCAAGCATGAGGAACAAATTTGAGCCAGTCTTTTTGGACTGAAGCAGATGCATTTTGATGAAACTACGGCTATCAATCACGCTGCACCATGGTTTCGATACGCACCTGAATCTCAGGAGGGACTTGACCGGCAGCCGGGTGAGGATGTCGGTGATGAGCTCCTGCGGAAGATTGGGCATCTTTATTAGGGCTTGGAAGAGGGGAAATGAAGTTTGGTAAACGCGGACGAAGGGCCGATTTAGTAGCACTTCAGCTGATTAGTCAGTCGTGAGAGAGACTGAAGGAATTGGTCAAGTCTTCCAGCCTCGGGATGCTACTCTAGTAAACATACTATAGATTGGAGCCTCGTGGGACTCGGGGCAGGGACGGTTGTCCTGCCAATTTTAGCTCATTTCAACTGCGCGTAACATTGGTTCAACTGCGCGTAATTTTTTTTTCACAGGATGTATTTTCACAACAGATACTGGTGGGCCCCACACTTGACTCGAATTTCGAGTTACATGGTGTTATTTCAGCCGCACAAAATTTTGAGGGCCAATTTTCAGCCGCACAAATTTTTAACCGTGCAGGGACGGTCATACTGATGACCGTCCCTGCCCCAAATCCGAGCCTCGTGTGGTATGGTTTGTCGATGGTTCAATCCCAATAATGGTTCGATCTATCTTATTTCTTCAAATTCATATTACTCTGTTAGATTATACGTAGCTCCTTCAAATTCACATGAGTATAAATTGCATTCGTATGATTTCACAGTTCAATCTCTATTAATTTTTCTTTTTTCAATTGAATCACCTTCTACAATAGACTTAGAGTAGAAGGAGATGCAAAGTAAATTGTGATGGTTGACCCAAAAAAAAAACATACATACTTGGAATGTCGGATGGACGTCATTGTCGTTCAGATGGCGGTGGATTGAAAAATTGTGGAGTAGGAAAAATTGGTCGCCAAGTGGTAGAGAGAAATACCATTAATTGTCCAATTATCTACAACTAGACTAGACTTGAGAGTATAGTCTTTCAGGTGATGTGAGCTATTACATTTATGGTCTGTTTGGATTGTGAATTATTAGAGATATTTTTACTGTAGTATTTTTTATGATGTGATGTATGTGAGATAAAAAGGTAATTGAAAAGGTGAAAAGGTGTATTGAAAATTGTAATGATGATGTAAGCAAATAAATTTGGAGAAATAAAGCCCAATCCAAACAAAATGGAAGCAGATGAGGCAGGACTCCTAACCTCTGTTTTCAAACTCGGACCGGACCGGCCGGTCGAACCGAGAACCGGCCAGGTAGCCGGTCCGAGTCACATTAAAAAACCGGAAATTTAAAACCCGGTCAAAGCCGGTCAAAAATCGAGTTTGACCGGGAAAAAACCAATTTTTCCGGTTCAACAGTAATTTTTTTTAAAAATATTCAAACTTTTTAATATTATGTTTTGACCCCCTAAATTGTTAAAACTTATTGATATATCTCAAATATTTGATACTTTATAAATATTGTCCTAAAATTTTATGTTATTTTTCAATTAAATTCATAATTTTAATTCTAAACTTGTTAATATTTATTAAATAATATAAATTGCTACTTGATTGTTATAATTTCTTTGTATTTTCTTGTTAAATATATTTGAAACATCAAATATATATGGATATACCTTTATTAATATCAATATATATTATTAGATATTATATATATAATATTTTAATTTTTAAATAATTTTTATTTATGACGTCATCCGGTTCGACCCCTATCGACCCTCGGTCGAACCCATTGACCCCTGACCCCTGATCTCGGCCGAGTCGCTATCCGGTCCGGTTCTGAAAACATAGCTCCTAACCACCTCCTCTAGAATAGTTGATTCCTTGGCTTACATTTTTTTTTTGAATTTTTTTGAAAATATTTATCAATGGGAGCAAAGGCATCTGTCTAGTTTGATGACTATGCAGTTCCTTCGAATTTCCTATTAACCCCTTTGAATCTATCACTTCGAAAAAAAAAAAAAAAAAAGATAGGTAGGGACTGCTATTTTTTAAGAAAAAATTTCAACGTTTTGTTGGGGATTGCTTTCCATAGTCTATGTGGGTGTCTCCTCTTTCCATGTCTGCAGTGCCAATAGATGGGGAGCATATTTTGAAATCGTGTTCGAGGGATCCAAAGTGTACCGCTGCCACCCCCACAGGCCCACACACCCCATTCCCGGCCCCCACCGCCCAAAAAAGGGCAAAAGAAGGACGGGGTTGGTCACCTGGTCCAACGCGTTGTTTCGCCTTTCTCGTGGTAAAGATGAGTAGACAGCTCATCAACCTGCAGAAAGGTTTGTCATGGGGAAGTTTCCACTTTCAAGCTTTTCCCGCTCTCATTTTATTTGCTTGCGTAAGATTTGGAGTTTTTAAAGGTTTTACTGTAATAATATATACAGCGTAGATGATTAGGTGTTTTTGAGTATGTATTTTTTGAATTTAAAATTTCAGTGAAATATTTAAAATAAAAAAAAAAACTTCTGGGATGGAGTCTCTCCAAAACACAAATTTTTTTACTAGTTTCTATTGGACTCTTAAATTTCTCTTGTTTTTACATTTTTTTTAAAGATAATAACAATAGCTCTGTTACTCTCGGGGATGAAGTGGTCAAGGACCATAGCTCTATCTGATTTGGTTATTGTTTGAAGACTTTTTTCACTACTGTCTCATCCATCCTCTTTTGTCTTAGCTTCCATTTTTTGGCCTTTTTTTTTCGAGTTTAAAGAAGATTTCAAACTATGCAGGGGTAAATAATAAACAGTAGTACTGTGTATCTATTTGATGATTCGACGGTGATTTCATCCACGTCGATTCTTTCTCTAATTAACGTCTCTAGGCCTTCCCTCCGCTTAGTACAAAATCAGAGCAGGAGCAGAACAAAGAAAAAAAAGGTAAATGATGAACAGTGATGGATTTGAATATCATTTGGTGACTGATATTATGCTGACAAGATTGCTGATGTTTTTTGGGCCCCAGTTGTTGACTCCGTTCTCCGGGTAGTGTGACCGTGCAGGCCATCTAACTTATATTGCGACCCTACAGCATGGCTCTTGGGTTGGCATAAATCTCAAATTCTGAAGCCCAAACGCACTTTTGCCGGCTTGCAGATAGAAATCACTCAAAATCAGTTGGGCTTCTTGCATTAAACAGACTGGCAGTTAATTGGAACCCTTTGCATGTTTTGTTTTGTTTTGTTTTTTTTTTACTACCGGTCTTGCTTTAAGTTTAAGGTTGGAAAACATCCGTGATAATCTCCTTTAGGTCTTCATGTCATGTTATAGTAGTCAATCTCTTATGCATTCAATATCAACACCACATCAGTATAAATTATAATTTCAATTTCCAATGCGAGATGAGAGAGAAGTCAATAACATATTATTGAACTCTCAGAAGAAAATGATGTATTGTAATTCTAAAAAACCGACATGGGAAGTAACTGAAGTTTTATAAATACTACAACTACAACAAGCCGAGGAACATTTGATGCAAATTTATGTTGCATGTTCCAAGGTTTTGACATTTGTTCCAGAGAACGATTAAAGATTGGCTTTGGCTGTTGTGTTGGCTGTTGGCTGAGAACTGACAAAAATGGAGTAAGGCTGTTCGGTGGCAATCCAGAAGTCTACTGAAATCTGAGGCAACTGACTTTTTTTGGCTTCCCCAGTCGCACGATCCAAACTAGTTTTAACATGTGCAATCTTGGCTTTTATTTTATGCACCCGAAAAATGATTTTCTTTCCTTTGGTCTTTAATTTGGCCGCTACACTATACATAATAAGTAGTAGTTTCTTTTGCAAAAGAAAAGTTTGCTTAAACCATCATGTGAATGAGAGACGCCTTCACCGCTTGCTACCTCGGAATCAAAATCAGTTTCGTGTTAGTACATTTTGCGTGTAAGTGGAGAATTTTCTAGGATGGATGAAAGAAAATAATTATTATTCAAATGCTTTTGGTCAACAGAACAGAAGCCTTGCATCATGAATGATCCATTATGCAGTATGGTGGTGTAGTTAGAGATTTTGGTCGAAGATTATTGATTTTTCAACCGCCGAAAGTCTGGGCCTGCGCCTGCATGTGAGGCAAAATTACAGATTGATTCCTTGGCCACAAATTCATCAAAAATCAGAAGGGACTAGCCTCCAATCGTTTTGGCCGGCCGTTCATTATTATTTTATTTGGCTTCAATTCGTTGTTGTTGTTCGTTTATTGCTTGAACCACCTGACAACTCGGCTTACCTTAAAGTAAAAACCTTGGAGAGATGCCTTTTCCTTCTTCTTCTTCTTCTTCTTCTTCCTTTTGTTAAAAAAAAAAAATTTTTTTTTTTATCAAAATGTTGCTGTGATGTAATGTAGAAAATGCATGGATATTATTGGAGATTGAGATTTGTCCAAGTCATCCTCTTAAAACAGTTATCAGGGCCCTCATGTGTGCATTATTGGATCAAGCTGATTGATTCATGTTAGCGAGTCCACACGTCTCATCCTCTTATATTATATTATTAAATTGGCAGATGAATGCACCAGCTCGGATGCAACACTACTGCCTGCTTAATTCTGATTATTTAACCATCAATTTCATTGGCAATTGTTAAAGTATTTTCTTCCAAATACAAAAATTGGCTACGACTTAACGATACAGGCCTGCCAAGTGTATCCAATGACAGAAGGCGACATGTAGTTAACCCCCACCGTCCACAGGTCCCCCCCCCCCCCTTTCCTCATCCTTTTCGGTTCTTGCCCGATTAGTCAATCTCAGCCAGTGTTTGACAAGAAGAATTAGGTTGAGAAGTCCATGCCAAAAAAAAAAAAAAAGGCTATGCATTTGAAACGAGTGTTGATAAATATTTGTATTCGTCGAGTCGATTCTCGATTTGATCTCAAATTAAGCGTGTATAACAAGATTATTTGCCTTCTTAGAGTGAGAGAGAAATAAAGACTAATAAATAGGGATTAGAAAGACTAAACACAAAGAAACACGTGTTATACATATTTCTTCTATTTCTCCAAACAAAGCAATTCACAATAAAGAAATTATGACTATATTGATGATGGGTGTTAAACACCAAAATTAAAATTCCTACTCTCAAATCTTAAATTCAAGTATCGCAATGAGTAGGATCATCTCCTCAGATATCGGACGATTTATCTCCTCAAGAGTAGGGGTTTTAGGAGTATTAAAACTAAACAATCAACGTAAATAAAAATAATCAAGAGTAAGCAAATTAAATTTAAATCAATAATAAACAAGTTATAGTCAAAGAAAAAGTTTCGAAAGTAATTCATACAGCTGCTTATTGATGTAATAATTATTTCATTTATTCGTTAATAAATATTTTATAGTTACCAAATACGCACGTTAGCTACTTCTGTAATCAAGAAACAACTATAGGTACGCCCATAGAATTTAATTTCTTGATTGTATTAAAAATTAAGTCTATATTGAACATTGAAACAGTCTAAAAAGATGACATCCGAGGAAGACTTTTTTGTTGCTATTGGAGAAGTAGTCCGATCCTTACTATTCTCCAGTTTTAATGAGACGGAGGAAGTAGCACTTGTTCCTCAATCACACGGTTAATTTATACTCCAATTTAGGAAGTGCCGAAGTAGCAATAATTTTCATCCAAAGTATGTGGTACTGGTCACTTTTCATTTTGATAGTTTCTTCTTGGTACATGCAAAACAAAACTGGAAATCCGATGGGGGCAGTTTAAGGTTATGCGATGGCATTCATTCGAGTTCCCGAACATGACATGTCACGGTCGGCAGCCCTCCTCCACCACATGGCACGACGGATGGGGCTCTAACAGTTACAGGTGGACCAACAGTAGCGATTGGTCGACAACTACGAACCGTAAATAATACACTACTGCCTCTGCGAACCGTAAGGAGGCGTTTGCTTCCTATTTTGAAATCGACATCATAAGCTCCATAATGAATATCGAATGGCGTTTTGGTCATTCCCTCTTACATCGAATGCGGTTCGTTCTATTAAAGAGTTAACTAATTTTAATTCCAAATTATAATTGGAGAACGATATGGGGCGTCATTTAACACTTGACTTGATTAGTTCATTTTCATTTGCCTTGTTTGGATTGCTTGTTTCCGTCGAAAAATATTGTCGTTTTTCGTGATCACATTTTCTTATCACCTTTTTCCCTCACATATATCAAATCGCTACAGTAATTTTTCCATGAAAAATGACGGAAAATACAATCCAAACACAACCTTAATTCCCAAAATGACCTTGTGAGATAGGATTCATATTGTTAAAGATGCGAATCCAGTCGCTTGTGGGAATTATTATGTCAAAAAAAATAAATAAAATGTTTTAAGCAGATGCACCTGCACCAGATAATACCAGATACACGGTAGTAGAAGTTTTTATGTCATCCTTGGCTCCACGTAACTGCATATGTGGAATAAATTATTGACATTTAGTGATTTTATCCTATGGCTTTCTTCAGAAATGGGACTGTACAGAGAATTTAAATGGAAATGTTATAAGATCAGATTTCTTTCTCACTTTTTTTTTTCCTTTCTAAATTTCGTATTTTTGGATAAGAGTAATTAGAAAAATTCATGAGGTGCAATTGGTTGACATTAGCGATTTGTCTGGCTGTAGTGATTAATCTTCCACGTCAGGAAGGACAGCGCAGCGACTCGACTGCGCTTGGAGATTTCTACGCGGACATATAGAGCCTGCCTGTCCCGGTTAAATCCTTTCACTAAAAGAAAACTAGACAAAATTAAAGACAAGTTATGTACAAAATATATATATATATTTTTTTTTTACACAAGAGAGTATAGATATACGATACAGTCCTTTTATTTGTTTGTATTTAAAAATTTTCGGTTTACACATGTATGGATTTAGATATGCGATGCATTGTCTTTATTTATAATTAAAAGTTTTCCTTTACGTGTGTGATGAATTTTGACTCGTTCCTGCAAAGAATATTGTAAGTACACTACATAAGTGTTCAAAATTTGATTTGAGTTGGAAAATTTGATTATTGAATAAGCAAATTATGCATTTTTTTTATGGGTTCACTTTTTATTATTTATATATTATGGTTGTTATTTAATTGTAATAGTAAAAAAGAGATATTATTTAGTTTTTTAAAAATGTTTTTGTTGATTTCTTCTTGAGCTTTTGTGCTTTATCCAGAACAAATAGTTGTATGTCAGTATGGCCGTTATCTTTTTACTAATTTTGCTTGTAAAATGTTGGCTAAAGATAAATTTGAGTTGCTTTTGGAAACCTCCTATTTGAATTGCTATTTTTTAGAGTTTTTTTTTTGTAATAGAAAAATGTATTGTAACAATTTGATATATGTAAGTTAAAAAAATAAATATGTTCACAGAAGTAGAAATTCTTTTGGGAAAAAATGACTTTCTAAACAAGAAGGTTTCAAGGGAAAAAATAGCTCATAGACAAAATTAAAATATTGCAATGCAAATCAAAGGATGTTTAGAATGAAAAAAGTGATATAATAAATGTCCAAAAAGGCACCAAATAGCTGATCAACAAAACAACAATGACAGAAAATACCAAAGACAGACAGTGACTTGAAGCAACATGACAGAAAAAACTAAAGACATTAATGACTTAAAGCTTAGAGAGAAAAAAAAATAGGATGAAAACGAAAGACGAAGCAACATGCAAGAGCAAGAATAAGATAAAAACAAAAGAAGAAGCAACATGGAAGAAACAAAACAGCAATAATGCACAAAGTACATCTATGTATAATAGATAATGTACATACAAAATATGCATAAAAAAACAAAAGAAAGCCAGGAAGGAGAACCTGAAGAGAAGTTAAAAAGCCAGTGCAGATGAAGAGAAAAGAGCAATGTCTTCTGGCGCTTTTTTATTTTTTTTTTACCGCTTGTAAAACTGAAACCAAATTTTGGAGTGGAATGATAAGCAAAGCCAAAGGCAAAGCGGCGGGCAAAACTGATGCAAACCAGTCTCGAATGTTATACAAATACGATTAAGAAGAAAAAAAGATCATGTAAGTAGCATCTTAAAGGAGAAGAGAGTAATTACACTATGTTAATCACTATTTACTGATTAAGGCCTGATTCGCATCCAACAAAACAAAAGGTCTAAAGACTCTCCAGCTAATGAGAGTGGGCAACCACACAAAAGGAATCTAGCAGGGCAAACGTACAAGTAAATAATACATTGGTTAAGGCAGCACTTGAAAATAAACGGTCTATTTTTCTTTTTTCTTTTTTCTCCGAAATGCACTTGAGAAGGGAACTACAGTAAAGTTGCAAAGTGTTTCTTATGAGTTGAAGGATGTTCTTTTTTATTTACAATCTTTTTTTTTTTAAATTTTAAGTGGAGTGCAGTTCAAAATGCTTTTTTTTTAAAAAAAAAAAATTATGGTTAATATGCACTTGAAAATCAGCTGTTATTCACTTTGTTCTTCATATTGAGCGTAAATATAATTATATATATTAAACAAGATTTTATATTAAGTGAACTGGGCAAAATTACATTAAGTCAAATAAAAACACTTGAAAAGGGAAGTACAATGGAAGCACAAGTCAAAGAAATAAAAAAAAAAATTGGGATCTTGCATTTTGTTCAACATTTTTTTAATTTCATTTTAAGTGAGGTTGGCTTGAAAATCACCTACAGATGCACTTCAAAAGGAAACTACAGCACGGAATACTCGCTAATGCCTTCCATGTGCTCTGAATATCCAGTCCATTATTTGGAATAATTTTTTTTTTAGAAAAAAATTATTATTGTTACCCGTTTTTTTAATACGATGTATGCAAGTGGTTGAAAATGAGTTAATGATTAAAGCAAAATTTTTTCGATGATAAAGCAAATAAAAACTTTTCCACGACTTCTCTCTGCAGTACGACACCAATACTTTTTTCTAGTCTTCTAGTCTTATCCATCACCAGTTCCAGTTACCAATTACCATACCTTTGGCATGCATATATAGCTAGCTCCTCGCAAGCCTAAACCAGAGGAAAAACTTGATTTGTCATCTTTTCTGATTCCGTCTTGGCAAAGAGTAAAATGGATGGCAATGAGAGTAGGCATCACGCTGTCCCCGACGACTCAAAAGCCCCTCTGCTTCCAATATCTGATTCAATCACCGTCAAGTCATCCCACAGCCTCAATTCATGTATTCAATCCGTCTTCACCCTCCAAAACTTCTTCATTCTTTTAGGCCCCTTACTGTGCGCCGTTATTTGCCTGTGCGTAAAATTTGATGGTCCGGGGAGTAGTGGGACCGCCACCGCCGCCACCAGCCGGAACATGTTGGGTGTTCTGGCGTGGATGTTCGCTTGGTGGCTCACGGAGGCCGTTCCGATGCCCATCACTTCCATGTCGCCCCTCTTTCTCTTTCCCCTCTTCGGGATTGCTTCCTGCGACGATGTTGCGGAAGCTTATATGGATGATGTGATTTCCCTCGTCCTTGGAAGTTTCATACTTGCTCTGGCTGTTGAGCACTATAACATACATAGAAGATTGGCCTTGAACGTGAGTTCTCCTCGTACCCATCAATTAATTAAGTACATGTTTCTTGCTCCTTTTTTTTTTTTTTGTTTCATTTGGATTTTATTGTTTGAGTTTTGAAACCAATATTTCAAAACTTGGAATGAATGTTTTTTTTAATGGATTTTGGATCGTTCTACTGGTTGGGATTTTCCAGTTGTGTCAGCTTGCCGTTTTTTGTTTTTTGTTTTTTTTTTTCCCTTGTGGACGTTTTTGCTTCCACCCGTTCACGTCCAACCACAGATAATATTTGTGTGCCGAATTAAATTTTCTGTTTTTAACAAGAATTTTGTGAAGCAGAAGGAAGTAGAACAAAAGTGTCTACTTTAAGAAACGGTTGAGATTGCTCATCATGCATGTCCACATTCATTAATGCATACACAATCAATTTTGCAAAAAAAATAAAATTCATATTTTTGACCTATCAAACTCCATTTAAATGTCAATTACTGTACTCTCTTTTTTTGTTTATTTTTTTTTAACCCAAAATACTTTTAAAAGCATAATATGCATTGCAAATGGATCAATTACTACTAAATCTGTTTCGAATATTTTAATTAATGAAGGGGAGGACAAAGTGACAGATGTAAAATCCGAACCAAACAATTCCAACCTAATTGTCCCCTCCCATCTTTTGACTCATCAACCTACGTCCATCCATCATCATCACAGGACCAAAACTGCTAGCTAGCTAGTCAGTACCATGTTGTCCTGCCCTTATCCCACAAAAAAAAAAAAAAAAAAAAGAAGAAGAAGAAGAAGAAGAAGAAAAAGATGATGATGAATTTTTTGGGTGAATTTTTTTTTTATCTTGACTTGCATTATTTTGTCAATGGGGGTCCGTATGCAGATAACTCTGGTATTTTGTGGTGATCCCTTGAATCCACCGTTGCTTCTGCTGGGGATTTGTGCCACGACAGCGTTTGTGAGCATGTGGATGCACAACGTGGCAGCGGCGGTGATGATGATGCCCGTAGCTACTGGAATTCTGCACAGGTTACCGTCGGGCCCCACTCGGTCCAACGAAGTCACTAATTTCTGCAAGGCTGTCGTGCTGGGCGTAATTTACTCCGCCTCCGTGGGAGGGATGAGCACGCTCACCGGGACCGGTGTCAACCTCATATTGGTGGGGATGTGGAGGAGTTATTTCCCTGAGGCCGATCCCATCAGCTTCAGCACCTGGTTCTTCTTCGGCTTCCCGCTGGCTTTGCTCATTTTCTTTGCTTTGTGGGCTATACTTTGCTTGTTGTACTGCAGGAAGAGCTCCGGCCAAGCTCTCTCAGCCTATCTCGATAAATCCCACTTAAGAAGGGAGCTTGACTTGCTTGGTAAGCCCAGGACTTTTACAGCTTCCGATTCTGCTCAACGATCGTTTCTTTCTTCTTCTTTTTTTTTTTTCCAAAAGAAGAAAGCGCTTTCAATTTTTATTTATGATTACAAGTCTAAAGTTTCATCTGATCCACTGTGCAGGTCCAATGGCTTTTGCTGAAAAGATGGTTCTAGCCGTGTTTTCTGTAAGTCTAGTCTGGATTTAATTAGTGATCAAATGTTGATTAACTTCAGCTACTTGATTTCTGATTTTGGGCTAGTTGTTACTGTTAGATATTGATACTGTTATGGATGACGAGAAGCATCACAGATGATACTCCCGGATGGGGCGCTCTATTCAAGGGGCGCGCTGGTGATGGAACTGTTAGTGTAAGTGTTATCCTACCTTGATGCTTCTTGGCTTCTTGCCAGCCATATTAAGGTAGTAGTTTCTGTTTAGATAGCTTTAAGCGCTTGGTCTGCGATGTGCGCAGGTGATGATGGCAACCCTGTTGTTCATAATTCCAAACAAGAAGCAGAAGGGAGAGAGATTAATGGACTGGAACAAATGCAAGAAGCTGCCATGGAACATCGTACTACTCTTAGGGGCAGGCTTTGCAATAGCTAATGGAGTGAGGTCAAGCGGGCTGGCAGACATCTTATCCAAGGCTCTGGATTTCTTGGAGGCTGCCCCATACTTGGCCATTGCTCCAATTGTTTGCCTGATTAGTGGGACAATCACCGAATTCACATCTAATAATGCCACCACAACCCTTGTAGTCCCACTCCTGATCCAAATTGCAAAGACGATGCATTTGCACCCACTCCTCCTCATGGTGCCAGGTGCCATTGGGGCACAGTTTGCTTTCTTGCTCCCAACAGGAACTCCTTCAAACATTGTGGGTTTTACAACCGGACATATTGAGATTCCGGACATGATCAAGACCGGATTGCCCCTCAAGATTGCTGGCACTTTAGCGCTGTCTATTTTGATGCCTACTCTTGGTAATTTAATGATCCTCTTAATTTCCTCCTCAATCAAGGTTTCTTTAGAGCATTTTGCCTGATAATCTTTCATCGCATGTTGATGTAGTAAAATTGAGGTACTGGACTTTATTCTTATGCAGGCCTCTCATGAACAAGATTCTGTGACATTTACTTTGTTGTCTCTTCTTGCAGGTACTCTTGTATTTGGAACGGACAAAGAAGTTGTACACATGACAAACGGTCCCTTCCTGCACAGGCATCGAATTTGAGCACTCAGCCATTATGGTTGTTGTTTATTCATTAAGCAAGCTTTACTTTCTATTAGACGCGAGCTTAGATTTTTTTTTTTTTTTTGGGGGGGTTTTCTTTTTCGTCCTCATCCATTCTGTATTTATTTGTAAGATTCTATTGTGGGGTCAATAACTTCGTAGGGCTAAGGAAATAGTCATGTACTGCTAATGAATAGAGAATGCTGCTGCATTTTCAGCTAGTTTTCAATGGAAGCTTGTGAGTTTCGTATGATTTTCAATTGTGGCGTCGTCTTCTTTTTCTTTTATTATAGTGAATTATAAAAATTTCTGCTCTTGGTTTTCTCCAAGGATGCTAGAGCCAAATTACGTGATGATTATACACGTTTTCTTACCCCAACCAAAAAAAAAAAGGAAAAATATCTAAAAAATAAATTGATGCCCCCAACATAATAAAAGAAAAGAAGTAACAAAAAATTATCCATCATTCTTACTTCTTACCAACAAGATGAGAAACAAAAAACAAATAAATAAAAATAAAAGGACCATCCACCACCGACAAGCTGAAACACGTTTTCCACTGGAGATGTGATGGAGCCAAGGACAGGTCAATTTGCCAATAGAGATTAAACGAAGGTCCATATATTTTGCCACTAATAAGGAAAACACAACCTCTACATTTATTCAACTTTTAAAAGGAAAGAAATAACTGCTATCAAAAGAAACGAAGGAAATAATTATTTGTAACAAAAAATCAAGAGAACATTTATTCATAATTTAATACAGATTCCATGATGATAAATTACTACGTCTCAGCACAGTCAAATTGAAACCCATCCACCAGTACCAACGCATAAAACATCAAAACAAACGTAGCCTTCGGGAATGGTTTTTGACTCCAATTCCCGCAGGTTTGATTTTGGTCTGATTCCGGTTCAAAATTGAACTGTGGTTGATATCTAAACTGGAGCCAAGGACAGTAGGCCAGGTCATGCTCAGGCTGTATGGCATTGAGCCAGCCATCGACGCTAAAATAACATCCTACTGATCTTATAAACTGTACTATTTAGCCACTAATTAAGGAAAGTAAAATCTGTCTTTTCATTAAACATTTTACCACAATGAATGAAGTCAATAAATTGTTTCGTAACAAACACGGAGGATGTTTTTCTTCTATAATTGATCAGGGATCAGGGATATAAATAACGCCCCCAATAGATTGAAACCGCCCGTTCAAAATCCATCCATCCATCCATCAGCCCCTACACCAATAACCGACGCTGCAAGAATGGCTTCTGCCTTTCCCCATCTCCTCCTACTCACCACCCTGGCAGCTATCTGTCTTTTCTCCGACGTCCCTTCCGCGGCTTTGGGTGGTCGCCCCAAAGATGCCTTAGTCGGCGGTTGGAGTAAGGCTGACCCCAAGGACCCAGAGGTGGTAGAGAACGGAAAATTTGCCATAGATGAGCACAACAAGGAGGCCAAAACCAAGTTGGAGTTTAAAACTGTGGTGGAGGCGCAGGAGCAAGTGGTGGCCGGCACAAATTACAAGATTGTGATTAAGGCATTGGATGGCACTGCTTCAAATCTGTACGAGGCCATTGTTTGGGTCAAGCCCTGGCTCAAATTCAAGAAACTTACTTCCTTCAGGAAACTTCCCTGATCAGATTTAAGAGGATGTAATAAGCATGTGTATTTCTTGCTTAAAACTGTGGTATGTATAATCATGTGTAGTTCTTGCTTAAAACTGTGGTATGACTATGAGAGATGTTTGAAGTGTACTACAAGAGCTTTCATACATATGCAAGAGTTGAAGCACTTGTTTGCTTCTGATAATAATAATAATAATACATCGTTTTATTTGATCCATCCATCATTTGTTTATCGGCTTGTTTAATTTAATCCTGTGTGTATCCTGCTCTAAACCTTTTTTTTTCTCTCAGTTAATCCTAGAACCTTTTTATTTTCTTAGTTAATCCTAGAACCTTGCCTGAAGAAAGCCAAAATGATCTGCGTAATAGCGGTCTCTGTCGCTTGAGTGGTGGAGTGGGGATGATAAGAACGACTGAGAGTGTAGTCTACATCTGGGAATGCAACTTTACCAGGGTCAAGCCCACAATTAACGCCATGCTCATGAATCAGAAGTCTCTCCTTTTTTTTTCAAAAAAAAAAAAAAAAATATGAATGAGGTGTTTGGATTGTATTTTTCATGATTTTTTATAGAAAAATTACTGTAGCGATTTGATGTATGTGAGGGAAAAAGGTAATAGGGAAATGTGATCACGAAAAACGACATAATTTTCCGACAAAAAATCGCAATCCAAACAAGGCCTTAACCAGTCTTCCCCAAAGCAGCCAACCCAAGCATCAGAAAACCGTAAAAAAAGAGGTCTCCAATTACCACTGAATCACAAATCTTATGATCTATTGATATTAAGCATGAAAAATTACAATACCAGTTGGGAAATCATCGAGTGCATGACCATTGTCATTATCATCGAGTCCCCATGTTTTCTTGTTTCGCTACCATCCATAGTTTACTGTGGGCCTGCTCGGATCATGTATGTAATCCTTACCTAATTTAATTTAGTTTTTCAGTTATCGTAAAATATTGTCTAAAGATAAACCAACCTATCTTGCCTACACTTGGAGGTTGATCCATCCAACTCCACTCGCTAATGAATATGTTTAGGCGTGTGATACGTTTTGAAGGGTTTAAATGAGTGACTCAATTAGACCAATTTAAATAGTAGGTAGTAGGTTGAGTTGCATCACCCATTTATGTCCATTTAAAATTTAAAAAATCATTCAAAATATCCCTTACATTTCGTAAAATGAATTTTTCAGCCTTCACTTGTAAAATGTTACTTTACGTCTCTAGATTCAAGCTACCAAAATTTAGTTCCAATTAAAGTTTTCGACCGCTTTTTAGCTGAAATCACAGCACGGTCCACATGAAGTCATGTTTTATGTATAAAAATGTCAAATCCCACAATTTTAGTGGCAAAAATGATTATATATTTGATTGGATCTTACTTTTTTAGGGAGAAAAATGAATATAGTTCAGGCTAGATTCTATTTTTCTATGAGCAAAAATAAATATACTTAGATCAGATCATTTGTTTGACTATAAATAGGATCTAATTTTTTTTGCCAATAAAAAAATAACCATATATGAGTCATGTAATGGATTTAGAGTAAAAATTAGTCGAAAACTGAGGTTGGGATCAAATTTTACTAATTTAATTTTGTAAGGGATGTAAAGTTACCATTTTAAAAGTGAAGGACAAAAAAATTTATTTGACGAAATGTGAAGGATATTTTGAATGATTTTTCCTTTAAATTATACATTCAAAATTAATTTTTTGGTAGGTGTTGAGTGGATAAATTTGAATTTCTTATCAAACCAATAGTAATAAAGTATCGATATTTCTTATTAAATAACAATCAAAAAGAAAAAGAAAAAGAAAACAAAAAAGTAAGTGAATTTTAAGCAGGCCATATTGGGTAATTAGGTGTACCCATACCCTTTTGAGAATATACACATTTTAGTGCATTTATTAGATAGATAGAAATAAATTCAACCAATTATGATCAGTCTCTCGTCTGAATCACCGATTTTCACACTTTTACCTAACCTTGAGAAACAAACGAAGACCCGGAAATGACAAACAGTTAAAATTTTAAAACCGAACTCAAATAGGGAGCTGATCATCTCTCATGGGCTTGTAACCTTAGTTTAGTAATATCAAATTTGTGAGATCATAGACAGGCTCAATTGAGCTAAGTTGCACCCATTCCGTACAATTCAACCTTGATCCAAAATAATCTTGATTCAAATAATTTTATTGTTTCAAAGAAATAAAACAAGGCTGTTTGGATTCATGAGATTCAAATAGCCTGTTTATTCATGGAGGGGGAGGGTTGGGTGGTAAAATGGGAGGGATTATAAGTAGAATGTTTTGGGTTCAAACCATCCCACTTTCTGAAAAAAAAAACAAAAAAACTGTTGATTTTAAAATTGTCAATTGCATTGCCATCATAACTTGGTTACTTGGGTAATTACTGAGAGCCCTAAAAAATTAATGAAATCCTAGGGACCAAACTTAGGTGAGGCAAGGAAGGGCCACCGCATTACGTAGTAGGGGTGATGTTAAATCAAGTAGCTCAACTTGAACTAGAGCTACTAAAAAATACCGTCCGGTCTATTTCGAACTTAAGAATCAGCTTGATGAGCTCTAATAGAGTATTATATTAAATAATTAAAAAATAAATATTACACACACACACACATGCACGAAATGGACAATATCTTTTTTTTTTTGTCGATACGATAGCTTCCTACGCTATGGGGAGGGGGAGGGTTTAAAGAGATCTTGAGGTAATTCGGAAGGGACTGAACTACCACCGGACCAGACAGGTGCATTATGCACCCACCTTGATTTTTTAAGCAAGACCACATTTAATTGTGACAAATTGGTGGCCCACCAAGCCTTAATGCATTGGTGGTGGACAATACCTGCTTGGCATTGTTTTCGAGTCTTGTCAAGTATTTCTGCAACTTCCTCTAGTCAAGTTTGAGCTGGAGTTCCTTGACTCGTTCGAACTGGAGTTCGAGTTTAAATGACATTCATATCCTTCGAGTGAGTTCAAACTCGAATATGGTGCTACTTGTGTTCGGCTTATTTTGACAGCCCGCCTACCATGGGTGGGTGAAGGATCAAGAATGCACTTAGGGCGCGGTTTCCATGGGATTAATTATGCTTATGGTAGACCTTTGTGATAAATTATTTGGAGATAAGGCGGCCCATACCAACTGATGTGTGAAATGTATGTGAAGCAGGGGTGTTAAGAAACCATCAAATAAGTTTAGTTATCTTTTGGACGCTTTCCCCGTACATATTTAACAAGGTTCAATCTATTTTTGTAACTTTGATAACAGGATAAGCACACCGACAAAAATTGTAGTTCTACTATCTTCTCAGAAAAGAAAAATTTTTTTTTTTGAGGGTCTACTATCTCAAATCAGTTATGCAAAATTATCTCTGAAGACAAGTATCCATTCTGTGGCTTGCAGTCCTTATAAGGTGTAAAACTGAGCCAGACTCTCTGCCCACTGAACTTCTTCAAAACCAAAATAATGTGTAGAAGATCTTTCAAGCATCTCCTTTTTAACCAAATCCCTTGGGGCACCATTTTCTGCTTTGGTTGCTTGAACCTCTGGCCTAATCGGGATACAAAGCTATTTCATAACAGGCCATCTTGTGAAGATCCTGATAACTTCTGCTTGTAAGATTTGACCATATGTTTCTATATTTATGCATCAATTTCAACAAAGTGAAAATGTTGGACCACATTGGGCCTTGACTTTTACACAGAACGAGTGGTAAATATATGAGCAACTCCTTTTCTTTTTCAAATCACTCGTGAAGAAAATCAGCTGAAATCTTGAGTGGTTTGATTCAAATTTCATGCCTGTATCTCATGGAACTAGTCGGTTTTTCAAAGATGTCATTGTCTTAGAGTCTAACAGATAAGCTTTTTTTTTTTTTCTGAAGTGAAAAACGTCAAACTAATAGCCCAGTAAAATATAATTATCCACAACAGCTAACGATTAATCAAAAAGTTACGAAAGAATCTGGAGCTTATCCAAAATCAGATCCTTATGGTGATAATCAAATTGGTCCCAAAATGGGCAATAGTGCTTCAAAAAATTGACTGGCTAGTTGATTTTCGATGATCGATATCATTAAAAAATCACAGCAACAAAATTGGCATCGAAGTTGATTTTCAAAAGTGGATTTCATTAAAAAGCCAAGCAATAATAGGCACTCTGGCGTACGTGGCTCTACAATTCTTCACTAACAAGCACAAATTAACAAGAGTTAGGACAGACCCACCTGTTCTCTGGCTCCACCATAGACATACCAGAAGGTATATCAGGGATATCAACCCTTTTTTTTTAAAAAATTTTTTTTTTTTTTTGATAAAACATCATAATTTCGTTAAAATCTACACCAATGACAGAAATTATATCATCAAACATATATAGAAGTTAAAGAATAGATCTGAAAAATAAATACTACACCTATGAAAGACAAATAAAAATAACACTATCTCAGGGTTCTCAAACTAATACAAGGGGTTTGGCGTTATCAACTCATGTAAGTAGATGCAAATCAGCCGACTCATGTAATGATTTTTTTGATAAGTTAACTTTATACGTAATCCGATTTTTTTTGCTAATCTTTGTTTTCTATTTTTTGATTTTAAAATTAACAATAAATACAAAAGAAATGCCCAAAATCACTACTAAATTATGATAATCTCACTACTCAAAAAATTTATAAACTCTGAATCAATTATTTCAACATTTTATTTTCTATCTTGTAAATTCATAATAAAATACCATCAAAAGTATCATATCACAGTGATAAAATTATTATTATAGTTGTTTATCAAATAGTATATATGGACATGAAAAATTTGACACCTTTTCCTTATAATTATATTAGATTATCTTATAATTCTATAGGAAACTAAATTAAAATTCATTATACAAGGGTATTTTTGGGTATTCATTTAAAAATTTGACTAAGTCAATATTATTTTAAGATTTTGTTACTAAAACTATCAAATCAAAGGAGGTATGTATAATTTTTAAAACTTCAAGAGAGCTCAGGGAAATTATCAGAAACCTCAGGGGAGGTTTCTGAAATTATCCCAAAAATTTTGTTGTCTAAGCCGACGAACGGAAACCTATTTTATTATGAGGGGTTCATTTAAAATTATCGTTGTAACGCTTGCTCCGCGTCACAAGTCACGCTTTCTCTCGATGCTGCAATAAAATCCAAAAAGGTTCGTATTCATGTGGTCGCAGATATATCCAAAGATTTGAGCTAAGCAAATTCAAAGTGGCTATTACTAGTGGCAGTACATTTCCCAGAAGAACTGCAGGGGACGATGGAATCTGATAAACCGATGCCCCGACACGAAACATACCAGTAAACTGTTAAACTTGTTTTTTTTTTTTTTCCCAAACCCAGGAGAGTGATGGGAATAAAAAGGAAAAAAATGAGTTGAGAAACAAATATCTTTAGCTTAATTTAGGTTTAGAAAGCAACAGTTTTTAATGCAAATCTGGAGAAGTTAAAAGTGGATAAATAGTGGGTGGAATTGGAAATTAGAAGGGATTAAAAATAGGGGTTTGCTGGTCAGGTGGAACCTCAGCTGCGACGCACGGAGCCTCGGCGTCGTCAGCTGCATCAGTGACTCAGAGGCAACAGCACCAGCAGCAGCCGCCGCCGCCTCGAAGGCTCCCATCGTCGGCGGCATCGGATAGCAGCGACGGTAACGGTGGCGGCACTGGTAGTGGGAAAAAGATGAAGGGCTTGTTTAAGTCCAAACCCAAGACCCCGGCTGACCTCGTTCGTCAGACTCGGGATCTTCTCATCTATGTCGATCGCGGCCCCGATGCCACGCGCGAGACCAAGCGCGAAGAAAAGGTAAAGCTCCCTTTTTTTTACGCTTCTATTTTGTTTAGGTTTTCTAGCTCTTCGGTTTTCCCTTGCTTCTTTTCTTGTTGTTTAATTAGAGGAAAGAGCTGATCTGGGTATGATTTAGATTTGTTTTTCTTTTAAATGGAATTGTGTGCATTTTTATGTGAATTTAAATTATGGGTTTTTTTTTTGGGAAATGCTAGATGAAGTGGAGTTAGATGTTCTAGATAGGAATGGAAGTGTTGCAACTGGATTCAATTTTTCTTCCGTGTTTTTTGTTTTTCAATTTTTTGGATGAGGAGGGGTGAGAAAGTGGTCGGGGATCGGATGCTGAGAATCTAACCATCATGGTAGGACGAGTTTGGAATTTAATATTCTATAATAGTTAACTGTTTCGTGCTGTATGTATACATTTCTGGTTTTTGGCAAGAATATCCTGTTTCTTTGTTGAAGTGAATGTATTTAGTGGGAGTTTTGTGTGTGGATGTAGGTCAGCTTATAATCTGTGTTTATTTAGTTATTGAGACTGTAGCCTTTTTCAAATTGACGTCTGCAGATGACGGAATTAAGCAAGCTTGTCAGAGAATTGAAGTCAATTCTTTATGGAAATAGTGAAGCTGAGCCTGTAACAGAAGCTTGTGCGCAACTGACCCAGGAGTTCTTCAGAGAGAACACACTACGCCTCTTAATCATCTGTCTGCCAAAGTTAAATTTGGAGGTAAGTATGATGGATATTCTTCTTAAATCCACTCTGTCCATTTAGTGCTGATTTGTGATGACAACCATCATCACCTATTTTCACTATTCTCGCTTTAAGGTGCGTTGGAAGTGGAATTTGGATACTTTTTATTTCTGCTCATTGTTGATTCTGACATGGTTATCCTTTCACAGACCCGTAAGGATGTTACTCAAGTTGTTGCAAATCTGCAGAGGCAGCAGGTCCAGTCACGATTGATTGCCTGTGATTACTTGGAAGCAAACATAGATTTGATGGATATTTTGATAGGCGGGTAAGCAGCTGTTTTAGAGCTTTCGGAACGTTGTATTAGTGAATTTTGATGAATTCCTGGATTTGACTTTTCTCGTTTCAGTACCCTTTGGAATGTTAATCCGATTAATCTAGGTTTAGAATGATATGCTTTTCACAAGATTCTTGAGCAGAAGTCATTGTGTTACTTATCCACATCATGTGTTGCGAGAGGAAATAATTTATCTCATGTCGAGTTTGATATGTCATTATGCATTTATCTGGCTGTATTTTCAATAATGAGTTCCAGTCAATGAGAGATGGAACTCAGCAAGCTCATGTAATTGTGAAATGAATGTGATCTTTTATATGTATAGAAAGAGAATACTACAACAACTTCTGATGGGAGTATTTTCTTGCTCTTTTTTTTCCCACCGTGGGGGTGATAATTAAGTAATGAAGAAGAAACTCTGAATCTCAGTACAGTGTAGTATATAAAGCAAGTTAAAATCTACATTACATTGGGTACTGATATAGTAGAGTTTTAATTGGCATCATCTTAAGTTGCAAACATTTGCTCTCATGCAAAGTGCCTTTCTTTCTAATTACACAGCTTAAAAGTCATTCATTTATGTCTTTCTAAATATCATCTCTGGAAGATGTGTTTTTGGCTGTTCCCCGTGTCTTAACTTTACTAGAAGTGGGGTTTCTTGTTTCCCCTCATTGTTGAATTATTGTCTTTTTTCTTATTTTGGGTTATTTAACTCATTCATCTTTGATGTTGGATTATTCAGTTATGAGAATCCAGATATGGCTTTACACTATGGTGCTATGCTTAGAGAATGTATACGCCATCAGACTGTTGCAAGGTGCCGAAAGTTAATCTTTGTTTTGGTTGTAATTTTGCTTATTTGATTTTTGGGCTTAAGTATTGGAAAGGGAAATAACACCATACGTTTGCCTCCTGTTTTTGGCTCTGATTATTTGACAGTAATCTTCTTTATGAGCTGTTTTACCTATTTAACTTCCATATTCTAAAACTTGCCATCATTCACAGGTATGTCTTGGAATCGGAGCATATGAAGAAATTTTTTGATTATATTCAACTTCCAAATTTCGATATTGCTGCTGATGCTGCTGCAACTTTCAAGGTAAGGTGCTTCTGACTAAGAGCGCAAGAGCTGTTTTACTAGAGAAAGTCCTTTTTCCTGTTAATGTGTAAAGCAAATGTATATAAGCTGTGCTTAGGCTAGTTTCCCTTCCTTCCATAGTTTGTTCTTCTTATTTCTTCAAGTGATTTGTAAATATTTATGTTGCTGGTTGAGCTTCATGTACCTACTAATGCTTCAAGTAGAAAGGTGCTACAAGCTATGTGCTTTGCTAGTCTTTTCTATAAAATTATGTCGGAAAAGAAATGTTGACCAAGTTTTATGTCTGGGATTGCAATTGGAGAGTAGTTTCTATAGCATTTGCTTAATTTTTATGGTGTTTACTCTTTTTCCACAATTGGCAATCCACCATTCTGCTGTTGTCTTGTGATAACTGTGCACTCTGACTAGTGATAGCAATCATTTGTAATTTCATCTGGGATTTATCAAGCATCAGGTTTGACAAGTTCGTCACATTGCAGGAACTCTTGACAAGGCACAAATCAACTGTAGCTGAATTCCTTTCAAAGAATTACGACTGGGTAAAGGATTTTGGTTTGCTGCATGCATATTCTGTTATCTCTCTCTGTTGCCCCCTCCCTCTCTCAGTGTGCCTGTGTGTCTAACAAATATCGAATGTACCCTATTTGGAGCTTCAACAAAAAGATTTTCTTGGATATTTTGTAAGTCTAGCTGTTAAAAGTTTTGTTATTGCATTAGTTTAATTTATGTTTTGGCATCAGGGATTCAGGATCACAATACTTATTCAGTTAATTCTACTTTTTGTAAGAAATTCAGTTAATTCTGGACCTCCCTACCCTGTGATGCTCGTGTTGTTGATCTGGCATGATATTATATGATTCTTGTGTAGCTGCTTTGACATGCTTGGGAAGCTTTTCTACTTGGTTGTCTAATAATGTTCTTGAATGTGTTTAGGAGCTGTTGTTTATATTACAAATAATGTGATGATTGAAATACTGAATCAGCATTTCTCTGTGCTTCCCCTATTTTGAATATTAATCTCAGTCGACCTTTTGTTGTTGTTCCTAATGGTTCTTCTTAGCAAGGATTGACATTTTGTTATGGAGCAATTGTAGACTGCTATTCAGTATCTAATGTGAAATCTGATATCACAAGATGCCAATGATCAATACTTGTATCGGTTTATTACATCTGTTGCTTTCTGTGTGCAACATGATTCTTTGCCTAAGCAATCTATGTTACCTTCTTCTTTCTCTTTTCTTTTCTTTAATATGTAGAAAAAAACTCCCATGGCAAGCTATGCTTTAGATCCTGATTAATGTTCATGGTTGCAGTTTTTTGCTGAATATAACTCAAAGCTGCTTGAATCTCCAAACTACATTACCAGAAGGCAAGCTGTCAAGGTAGGGTTTGGATTGTGATTGTACCTTGTATGGTTATCTAATTTCTATTGCTCAGTCTTGTTTCTTGTCTTTGATATATTTATTTACAATAAAATGTTAATTCTGCCATTCTGTAGGGCCTTACTGTGACATATTTGATTTGCATATTCACTATGGCGTATATTATGAGAGAATTCTGTCCATTCAATTTTATGTATGTTGATTGAAAATGGTGTATGTGCTTACTTAACGGTTTATTGAGATGCAAGGAGTAGTAGTTTTCCAATGAAGGCATCTGCATAAGTGTTCCTTAATCTATGCCTTTCAACATTTTTTTTTCAAACTAGGAGGAATATTGAGAAAAGGATTGGAATTATAGTTGTTAAAATTTCTAAAAGCCAGGCATACAGGAGAAAATGAAGGCCATCTTGTAGTAAATTTGTGTTCAGGGGTTTCTCTCCATTCTTTTTGAAGTGCGAGTCTCTCTGTTATTAAGAATTCCAAAATTTTAACTCTTTAGTTTGCATTCTCTTACTCAAGTGAACTGAAGAGCTATACCATGGCACATGCATCTGATGCAT
Source organism: Coffea eugenioides (assembly GCF_003713205.1). Lineage (NCBI taxonomy): Eukaryota > Viridiplantae > Streptophyta > Magnoliopsida > Gentianales > Rubiaceae > Coffea > Coffea eugenioides. The sequence goes on along the minus strand of NC_040043.1, from coordinate 2,847,758 downwards.
TTATTCTGTCCATTTGGCCTTCTTTTATCCTATCAGCCAAAGAAAATTTAGGCGTTCATAGGATTAATTGTAATTTATCGTTTTAGTCCAGTATTTATTATTATTATTATTATTTCTGTTTGAAAAGTTATTGTTTAAGACAATTATTCTTTTGGTGGTCACAGTTGCTGGGGGATATGCTGCTTGACCGCTCAAATTCAGCTGTCATGACTCGATATGTTAGCTCAAGAGACAACTTGAGGATTCTAATGAATCTTCTTAGAGTATGTTTTCTCCTCTTGATTGAGAAATACCATTTGGTTGGGCCTCTCTGTCTCTCTCTCTTCTTGGCGTAAATAAAGATATTGAAATAGTCTGGAGATCATCTTACTGCAACAATGTAATAAAGAAATTGTTCTAAACGAATAGATAGATATTGGCTAAGGTCAAATCTTATTGTACTTTGAATGTGTCATTCACCAAACTCCCTTTTATTCCTTTCTTGCCCCTTGCCGTTGTAGACGGTGAACTATATTTTGTTCTTTTGTCTCTTTTGATCTGTTACATCTGTTGTTCCATACTGAACAAACACTTGTTCTCTGGCAGGAATCCAGCAAGAGCATTCAGATTGAAGCATTTCATGTTTTTAAGGTATTGCTTCGTATCTCAACCACCCTGGTATATGCTTTGCCAAGAAATCAAGGCCAGGTTGGTGTTGGTTCTTCCTGACCAAAAATGCAATTTTTGTCCCACAGTTATTCGCTGCCAATCAACATAAGCCCCCAGATATCGTTGGCATCCTTGTGGCAAATAGAAGCAAACTTCTGCGCCTCTTTGCTGATTTCAAGTTGGATAAAGGTTAGAGAGAACAAACATGGACGGTTTACCCTCTCCTGGAGCTTATTGGGTTTAGCGCATTCTAATTCTAGTTGTTTGCGTCTTGGTGCAGAGGATGAACAGTTTGAGGCTGACAAAGCCCAAGTTGTCAGAGAAATTGCTGCGCTAGAGCCGAAAGAGGGCCCATGAATGCGGCTTTGTGTAGTTCCATTAGTTGACATGGCCATGTTATTGTAATATCTGTCGGGAGTTATTTTCTTCCCTCCATTTTATTTGCAACGATAGTTTCTAGTGACAGAATATCTGGAAACATGGACCCCCTTTTCGTAAAGCTTTTCATTTCTTTTTCTTCTTCTTTAGTTTGCTGGAGGTTTTAATATTCCGGATACAAAGCTGGAAGACGATACATTCAGCAAGAGAGAGAGATGTGAATATGAATGTGAATGGTGCATGATATATGACAGCGAGGAATGTACATGGCTGGTATTATTAATAAGAATGTAAACCTTCAAAGCATTTTGCAGACTTGTTGGTATCTTGAGCATTGTAGAGGAAAAACCTGTGTGCTGCAGCAAATGAATATGGTGAAGAAGCTGTAGTGTTCTGTTCTGAATTCTTGATCTAGTTTTTGTTTTGTTCGTTAAAAGGAAGGTGAAGAATGCTTTTTTTTTTTTAATAAAAATTTTTAATCATTATGACAATTTAGGTGTACAAGTCAATGGAAGAAAGCAAAAGAGAACAAATAGTAGTAATTGTCTAATGTAGCAGTATTTGTCAAGTAATCAAAGAAGGTCCTAAATAAAGTCGCAGTCCGGTGCACGGTTTCATGGTAGCTTTCAGATGAGAGGAGAAATGGTGTCGAGAATAATAATAGAAGCCTTCAACAGGAAACAATCAAAATAATTCGCCAGATGGAATCAGAATTTTGGCATATTCCTCAGCATCTCCCTTTCTGTCAGGCTGCTTGGTGGAAATTCTCGTGTTCGCTTCCTCTCTCTCTCTGTCTCTCTCGATACAACTAAAATCAAAACATGTTTTTAGCCGTACGAAAAATGACACAAATGTTACCATCTGGTTGGTTCCAGAACGGCTGATTTTTTTAAGAACCAGGAAAAAGAATAAAAAAGGGCTGCCTTTCCATTTTATGTAAGCTAGCGTGGAACATCTAATGAGCATATTACGAGTTGTTGTAGCAACCAAATAATGCAGGCGAGAATTTTCAAGAATGTTTTATTCGCTCCGATCTCCCTTTCAAAGGATATCTACCTTTCAATCATGTTTAACCCTCCCTATTGATCCTCCTTTTTCCTTTTTTAACAAAAAAAAAAAAAAAAATATCATGTTCAACCCTTTTTAATTAAAAGTTTAGGCAGGTCTCGTTCATATCAAAACTTGTTTTGTTATTTCCAAAATCATAAGCGGAATTGGTTCAAGTTGAATTTGGAATCAAAATTGGCAAGTCGGACTCATTATTGGAAGTGTGTATTTAAGATAACATTAATTATTTGAAATGTTTTAAAAGCTAATAAGGTGAAAATGCTACTAATATAACCAGATCAATTGATTTCAGGTATCCCCTGTTCCTAGTCCCTACTCCTTAGCTTTAGTACTAATCAGTGTGACCAGTCGTCCCATAAATAAATAAAACAAAATAAAAAATGCCTATAAAATTACACCCCCCTGCTACTAGCAAAATAGTTGGAGGCTGCCTGCCCTGTTTCAATTCCATCCCCCCCATGCAACGAAGCATCGGCAGTCCTTGTTGTGGTATCAGCCAAATTACGAGTACCAGTTGGATCTAAAAGCGTCCAACCGCCCATCATCCCCAACCCGCTACACCCCCACCCACTCCATTTCTCTTCACGTCTGCGTCGCCCTCTTTTTCCCATTTTCCCCCAGAAGAGAAGAATGGCCCCAAATGGTAGGACCCCAATTAATGTTTTCACGTCTACAATTTCTTTTCCTCTTTTTTTGCATGTATCTGTTATTTGATTGTGAAGGAAATTGTGCTGTCGCTGTTTGTAACATGTTTCTTGGGACTGAAAATTCGTTTCTTGATTGAAATCAGTGGAGGAATTCCTGTCCGTTGCAGTGGGTGCCGCAAAGAAAGCTGGAGAGGTGAATACTCTCACACTCATTCAACCAATTTTCTTCTTTTCAAGTTTAACGCTTTCTCCATTGTTGCTTTTCCCTTGAGTTGCTTGATTGATTTCCTAAGCTCCCCCACCCCCTTCAATTTGTTTGACAGGATTTTATTTTATGTTTTTTTCGCCTTCAACATCTTCAAAAAGGTTGTCATTTTGGGTTTACTTTTCTTTTCATTTTTCTCTTTCATCTTAACAGTTAATCCGTAATGGGTTCTATCAGACCAAGCATGTGGAGCATAAAAGCCAGGTGTGGTGAACTTTTATTGTTTCCCCTTCGAAGTTCATTGAGCTCTGTTCTGCTGGTGTTCACCTTTTTGTCTTTGAAGTTCGCATGAAAGGCCAAAACTTTTGAGATCATGTCTTCGAGTCTGGGGAATTTTTCGATTTTGATTTTGTTGCTGATACTTTCAAATTTGACCGATTGCCGTTAATTGTGACTAATGTGATTTTACTTGATTAACGGTGGAAAGATTGATTTTTTTTTTTTTTTGGGGGTAGTTTCCGCTACATTCAAATTCATTGGTAGTTTCCGCCAATGGGAGTTGGGTACGGTATAAGGGAAAATTTGTTCAATGACGACAAAACAAAGATTTTCAGGATTTTGGAATGCTTATATATGTGGTTTCTTGATGCCCACATGAAGGCAAGATGTTCAATGCTTGCTACATTGGGGCGTGGAGGTTCAAAATTCTAAGAGCAAGGACCATTTTTAGTTGTTTACAATTGCATGTGATATGATGGTGCGGTTTTTTTTTCCCCTGCACTTTTCCTATATTTTTTTTTGAGCATTAATTTTCTATACACTGATAGTATATATACTTTCATCATTAGATACATGACATATAATTCGAATTTGAATTTGAAATCCAAATTTTGCATGTGTCATACATCCAACCATAATAGTGTACACAGTTTACTCTCTTTTTAAAGGCTCAATGACAATTGGTTATTGTTTACCTTCCATGCTATCTCCCTGCAATGAAGGTGGATTTGGTCACCGAAACTGACAAAGCATGTGAAGATCTCATATTCAATCACCTTAAGCAACATTTTCCAAGCCACAAGGTAAACTGTCATTATTCTGTATGCCTGTTGTGGGCTGGGCAGTGTAGTTTGAATTGTGCTTGATGAGGATGTGTTTGTTTTTGTTTTTTTTAATGACATTTGCACTAATATTTGTTCTAATAATCTGCTCCTGCTAGTTCATTGGAGAAGAAACTACTGCTGCTTGTGGTGTCACAGAGCTAACTGATGAACCAACTTGGATTGTTGATCCCCTCGATGGAACAACAAACTTTGTGCATGGGTAAACATTTGGCCTTGCCAATAAGCATAGCTGGTGAGACAGACTTTCTGATATATGGCAAGTTACTAAAGCAATTTACTTTGATAATATGGTGACTCGTAGGTTCCCTTTTGTGTGCGTTTCTATTGGTCTTACACTTGGAAAGGTCCCAACAGTTGGTGTTGTCTACAATCCCATTATAGATGAGGTGAGACACTACGTTTTTTATTACGAAAAACCTACTTGTTTTGGTATTTGAACTATCAATGTTAGAGAAAATGTACATGTGTAGAAAGCTAAGAAATAAAGCCAGAGGGATCTGTCTTAAATAATTGAAATGTTTCATGAGTAATTTCTGTAGTGTCTGCCTGAGTCCATCTTGCAAACCTGTTAAGCACGACGCTTCTGTTTTCTTGTTCCCTTCATTCTATTGAGGTTCCTTTATCCAGTGGATAGTGGGTTTCCAAAATTATGCTCATCATGCTCACAAATAGCAAATCCAATAGATGTATAGCAACAAATGCTGATTGAGTTGTGGCACCAAAAAATAATAATAAATAAATAAAAAATTGCTGGTTGAGTTGAGAAAACTCTTTCTTCTACTTTGCAGCTTTTCACTGGGATAGAGGGGAAAGGAGCTTTTCTGAATGGAAAACCAATAAAAGGTAAGTGTAGTTCTGCAATTAGTGTGCTATATTTTGATGCTATTCAAACTTGAAACCTCTCAGTAACTCATTTTGTTCATATGCAGTGTCTTCTCAGTCTGAACTCGTCAAGTCTCTTCTTGCTACAGAGGTAGGTATTCAGCTATACGTAGCTAAACACATACTGGTATCTTTTTCATGGAACCATTGGGTAACTCTTCATCCATCAGCTGTAGCACATTTTAAGAATGTATGCTGGTTACAACATTGAGGCCTTCCCTCATTTTATACTTGTGAACACCACCAGCTTTCTTCAGCAACATGAACGTATCATAAGCATGCAGAAATAGATAATAATTTAAGTTCTTGTAGACCATGGACATTTTTTCAGCAACAGATTATGTTTTTGATGAGCCTTGTCTATTTCTTTTACCCTTTTAAAATTTGCATTAAGCATTCCTGTTTGAATAACTAGCTCGAAAAGCGCTATAGCTTTGCCCTTTGGGAACATCGAGACATTGGTTCTGATCCAGCAGCATCAGATTGTGGATGACTTCATTTGATCCTTCTTCACTCTCTCTCTCATGTGTGAATTCTATGAGATAGTACAAACTAGCATAAAGTTTATTCATTTTAAATTGTGGATGTTTAGTTTGCTTCCACCTACTGAATGAATGATTCCTGGAAGCAGGCTGGGACAAAGCGTGATAAACTAACTGTGGACACCTGTACGAACAAAATTAACAGTTTACTGTTCAAGGTAAAATAAATCCTTGCAATGGGATCAGGAGTTTAAATATAGTTTTTAAATTGCATAATTAATATTACTTGTTTCTCAATGCATCAGGTGAGGTCTCTTCGGATGAGTGGCTCCTGTGCTTTAAATCTCTGTGGTATTGCATGTGGAAGGCTTGATCTCTTTTATGAACTTGGATATGGAGGCCCTTGGGATGTGGCAGGTGGTGCTCTCATTGTTAAAGAGGCTGGAGGTGTTTTGTTTGATCCGTAAGTCCTCTGAACTTCTGACATCTTCCTGGTCTATTAAAAGAATTGGATCTGCATGCTGCTCATCCAGTAGTTCTGGAGTTCAGAATGTCGTTCCAAAATGAAACATGCCAAGTCTCCAAATGTTGCATCCGTAGATATAGCACTGAATCTTATAATTGCTTTAACTTAATATATGATGAGAGGCTATTTATGAGTATTGCATGTTGCTTTTGCTGCAGGTCTGGTGCTGATTTTGATATCACCTCGCAAAGAATAGCAGCTTCAAATCCTCTTCTCAAGGATGCCTTCATTGAGGCATTGCAGCAATCCAAATGAGAGAAACATGGTAACTCAGAGAGCTACCACAACAGTTCCGTAACAGTCACCTTCTTATATATTATGAAGAATTACAGATTATTCATCTATTCAGTTCACATCAAAGGCTTTAGAAGCACTCTAATTAGCTGGAAAATGGCCTAGTCAGTTTTACTGAGTTGCAAAATATTAGCTGCACCAAATGCGCTGTAGTGTCCAATTGATATGACTACCTTAGTTCCAAGTTCACCCTACATTGGATGGAGCTCCTAAAAATGCTTTTTCTTGATATCTGAAGCTTATGGCTCTTAAGAAATTGCTGGTTCTATGTTTGAGTATTTTCTGCCTCTCGTCTCTGCGCTTTGCTGTTTTCATAGCCATGCCGCGGAATGTGCATCTTTGCACTATTGTAGTTTGTTTCTTGGAAACTCTTGTGGGCATTTTTTTTTTCCAAGAAAACGTAAGATACTTGATTTTAGCATTGGTTGCATAATTAGGGCCTAAAATTGTGGTTCGCATTAGAAAGCGATCAACATAAAAAGTTGGCTTTTTTTCATGGATGGTTGAGAATATGATAATTAAATTATTGATATCAGCACATGTTGCAGGAAGTGGACGAATTTACTGGGACAAATAAAGTAGATTAATGAAAGCAAACGTAACGCAAACTACTCTATGCAACAGGATGGACGGAGTGGTTAGTTAAGCTATTGATGTCACGACATGGAATTTGGAGGCTAATAATAAGCAAACCATTACCAAATTTCTGTCATCAGTTCCTCCCTTGTGTTAATGCAGCGATAAAGGTATCCTTTTTTATACAAGGATTCGAAGCTACTGTACTTTTTTTAAGAAATTGCATATCGTTTAGAATTTGCTCTGTCTGTCAATATTTCTAGGTCTCTGCAAATAATGAAGTGTGTCATCATACACCTATTGCTTTTTCTACAGAGTACAGGCACCTATTGATCAGAAATAAGACTACGGAAAAAAGACATATAGATAAGAGATTTTAACCATGGAAAAAAATAATAAATCCGCAGATGCCATTCAAGAACCAATAGTACCTACATATGGGCACGGCACTAGCGTGGAGTCCTAAAATTCTACTACTACTAAATCATAAACTCATCTTAAAACCTCTGCCGTCGAGTTGGAAAGTATACATGCGGTGCATAAATAGGTACGACCGAAAAGGAAAACACTAAATGAAAGAGTTGTATAGGGAGGAATAAATCTCAAGTTGGTAAACTAGACCGTCTCAGGTTTCCTTCCTCCATAGCCATTTAGTCCATTTGTCCCATTGGTGCCGTGGGACGATTTGTCAGCACCTGCAGATCTCTTGCTCCTCTTCAGGAACCAAACAATTACTTCCAAGACAAGGGCAAGAGATGCCAGGGTCACCAAGATGCCAATGTATGCTCTTTTCCATTTCTTCTCCGGGCTCAGGATATCCAATCCTTTGAAAATGTTGGCGATGCTGATGCCGAGAATTCCGTATCCGACCAAGTAATGGTAGCAATTCCAGTAGCTTCTCCACTTGTGATCCTTCTTCGGCCTTATAAGCAAAGCACTCACCTGAACCAATGCCAGGGTAAAGAGAGCAATGCCAAGGCCCCTATGGACTGCGTACGTGACTCCTGAAGACTGGCTCCCCAGGCGGAGCCCAGTACCAAATCCAGCCACGCCAAGGATGAAGGCCGATAATTGGCAGGTAACATGAAGGTAAAACCAAGCAGGGTCCGCCAAAGGAAATTCCTTAACGTATCTTGCGATTATAGCCCCCAGAGGCATCAGAATTCCCCAACTCACTGCGTTCAGCACCCCATGAATCTGAAACATATCAAAAAGCGAATTGGGTCAGCAATATCATGATTAACTTTTTCTTTACAAATAACATGCTAAATAGATTCAAGGAATGCCTATCTATCTACAAGTCTTTTATTTTTTATTTTTTTGGGGGAAAGAAAAGATATATAATCAGGAACTCAAGAAAGAAAGGGAAAAACGATTAAAGGACTTGCATTCTTAGCCTTGAGTTTTGAACTTGAGGCTCCTGCTGTGGTCTTAGATTCTCCAGAAAGTAGGTTGAGAGTGCCCATGGATTGGACATTAGGACCAGTGGTGGGATGCATTCCAGGACTGTCGTTTGAGAGTGGACCATCTTGCCACACCTGGTTCAGAGTAGAGCTCGAATTCTGCAGCTTCAAGGTAGCATAAACGATCATCTCATTATTCGAATAAGTAGCAGATAAATCCGAAACTGGGAAGCTCAAATCTCCTTCTTGTAATCCCGTCTGGTAACTTTTTATAGGCGAAGTGTAGGCTCTCATGGTTCCATCAGATTTCTGGAAAGCCACGAGTGCTTGTGATCCCACCATCCCTTGAGAAGTTGGATTAATAGCCCAAGAAACCCATCTTGATGATGATGTTCCCAAGCGCCTAAACGCGATCTCAAGACTCTGGGAAGATGGGCTGTACGTCCAATGAAGATAGGAGTTCAAATATGGAAGATCGCTGCAGGCACTGAAAACTTTATTGCTAGCAAAGTTGTACTTCGAACATGACTGTGCAGAAGTGGACGACATAAACAGAGCAAACAGGACGCCAAGAATCACCATGCATCTTCTTGTTGCACCCATCTTTGTCAATTAGCCTGTTGATCAGAAAGATAATTAGTGCGAGAAATATAACTAGTGCTTGCGTTGGAGAGATGGGAAGATTGAAGGGAAAGACTTGGAAGAGGGGGTCTTAATATAGGAGACTGGTGGGGCAAGAGTAGTTAGTTAGTTTGGTGAGGGGTTTGCAATTGAAAAGGAAACATGGTTCCAAGTTTTGTTGGAGATGGGGCACCTGTCAAAGATCATCAGAAGTCATTCATATTATATGTACTTCAACTAAGTATGCTTCGATTTACGTTTCAACAAACTGCCCTTTTCAACCCTTAATGTCTCTAACTTCAACTACAATCGTACGATAAACAACTTCCTGCTACATTATACTAATGAGGCTTCTCGTAGAATTGATAAAATCCAAACTGAGAAGCAAGGCGCATGAAGATTGAAGATTCGAAGAATAGAGAGATTACCTGAATGAATTCGTGGGTTAAAACTTCTAAAGTGCAGAAGGCTCGATAGCTATAATCTTAATGTCGAAGAGGGCTCGATGGCCTCTTATATATAGAAGACTATGGAGCGCCAATTTCTGTGACCTTGTTGGAAAAGGAAATACTACCAATTTTTAATTCAGATTATGGCAACGTTTATTTTATTTTATTTTTCTTCCGCACCGAATCAGTCTAAGATTGGGAAATCGATCTCATCTAATGGTTTCCTTTTCCCTTGGGAATTAAGAGTCCTTTTGGTTAGAGATTTAGGTAACCACTTGGAAATGAAATTCTTGTAGGACTAGGAAAAATACTAGGCAAAACACAAAACTTATTCTTCCCTACCCACTGAGATTATTTTTTCCTACACGTGGCCGAAAATTTACGTACTTAATATTATTATCGAATAATAACAACAATAATGATTCATTCAACACCTGCAGAAGCTAGAGTTGAGTTCAATTTCTGTAATTTGGGGCACTGATTTCTCGACTGACTTACTAAATTAATTCACTAGCAGAACGTGTGAAAGGCTTCATGGAATCCACCTCAAGTCTGATGAACTTTATCACAGCTTAATTGGACGTACACACAATATTATGCTTCGTTCTGCAGAATGATATTTGCATGAGGAAACCTTCCCCCCCTTGTTTTTTTTTTTCCAACGTTTCCCTTTGTATTTGCACACCTCTTTTTTTTTTTTTTGGGAAGACTTTCACATTTTCAGCCACGCTCTTGGAGAAAAAGACATATTAAAAAAAAAAAAAAAAAATTTAACCAAAGTCTTTAAAAAAGCTTGAGAAAAAAAAGGTTCGAATCATATATTGATCGTTGCCTAATGCTTGGGGAGAATTGAAGGTCAAACCAAGTAATAGTAATGGGGTGAAAAGCCACCATCATTGTTGCGGAAGAAGAACTGCAACTGTAAAAGAACTAGGGAGAATAGTTTTACACGGATTGCCTTATTCCCAACAGTCCTAACCACCACACTTTGCAGTTTGACTCGGGTGAATCTTGACCCAATAACAGATGAACTGGTAGTAACAACTCTTTCGTAAGACTATCGTCAAATGTAGGATTGTAGTAGTAGTAGTAGTAAATTGGAATTAGGTTTCATGAGATGATAGAGTTCTGCTGCAACACCCATGACCCACCCAGCCTGGTCAAACCAAACCCTGGCTGCCTCTGGATGGGGCCCATGGGGGCATAAATTGAGAGATTTTACTTCGTAAGAGCCTAGGCTATATATATATATATATATCTACAACTATATTGAAGCAATTCCGAGATTCAACCTTCACAAATCCCTTTTTTTTAAAAAAAAAAAAAAAAATTTCCTTGGGTTGAGGAGGTTGCAGTCCCAAAATACCATCTCCCACCAGCGCATGTTTCCAGGGGGAGTTTTGGCCCAACTAAGGGTGTCGCTTTGCTCTTGGCCTCTACGCCCTACTCCTTTAGCATGACCCGAAACCAGGGTTACCGAACAGTAAAATTAAGTAAGAAGACATTTGGAAGCTTAGATTAGCTAGCTGGACATTTTGGTGTGATCATGACTCCATGTTTTACTTGTTAATGATGCGACGATATTACATAACGAATCTATATGATACATATATATATATATTTAGCTCCTTGATTCATGTTGTTACACTTGGCCAAATCTGCAGCTCACATATGATGGGAAGGGAGGCTTTTAGTAGCCTACAACCAATCAGCAAAGGGGAATATAAATGGATTTCCTGAGGGTACAATTGCGGAATTATGACACCAAAATGGCTCGTTTTGGAATCTATCTGCTTGATCAAACCTTTTTTGTTTAACTTCATTATTCTACTTGCATTTATGAACACGGCCTCAAAGGCGCCGTGGTAGATTTGGATTTGGTGAGGAAAACTAAAAATCAGTACTGTGTGTTTAGAAAAGAAAAAATGATCGGTTTCATCCTTCACATTTCATAAAAATATTCTTTTCGTCCCTCACTTTTAAAATGAAACAATTTCGTCCTTGACATTTAAAAACTGAAGTTCTTACATCCCTGAACCCAAATTTTGATTTGAATCAAACCATCAATCAACCTGATTACAAATTTTGGGGGTGTAATTGGTAAATCACTTGGTTAACTCAACTTGATATTCATGTAAAATTTAATGAACCCAAAAATAAAAAATTATAACATAAAAAAGAAATATTAATCTTTTCTACATTATCATTGTATACACTGACGGTTTTATGTACCGCCATATCATTTCAATTTAAATTTAAACACCAAATTTTATATTTATGATACACATCTAGATTCGCAAGCGGATATACTAACTTTTTTTTTCAACAAACGATAATAGCTTTATAAATATTAACATTTGATACTACAAGGATTACTTACAAAAGGGACAAGAGCCCTTTCATCTAATTTGTTGGCTTCTATCAATCAACTTGGGAAGTCACCTTCCCAATCTATTTCATTAACTAGCTTTGATGCAAAAAGTGCAAGCGGATATACTAATGGTGTATGAAAAGATTTACCCAAAAAAAAAACTCTACTATTCCAAGACAAAGAATGGCCTTTTATGTTATAATTTTTATTTTTTTGGTTTAATAAATGTCATATGAATATGATGAAATTGACTGAATGATCTATCAATTCTATTTTCGAAATTTATTACTGGGTTATTGAATGGTTTGATTCAGATTGAAAATTAGATTCAGGGATGTAATAGTTTTAATTTTTAAATGTCAGGGACGAATTTGCTTCATTTTAAAAGTGAGGGATGAAAAGAATATTTTTGCAAAATGTGAAGGATGAAAAACGTCATTTTTCCTTTAGAAAATGTTGATTTCACATCGGATCTCTTGAGTTAGGCCTTAATTTGTTCCATTATATATATATTTAGTAATTAGTGCCCTTCTGCTAGTTTACCTTGTCATTCTTGCATGCATCTGACGTCTGCCGGACGAGAACTAGCTGCAAGCACCAAAAAGATGATCAAGAAAGCTAGAAAGTGACAGAGGTGGTGAACGGCGCAAGCATGATGAGACATTAGCATCATTATTGTTGGGTATCATTGTATTACTATAAATTGTAGCTGTACATAAATTTAAGAAAGAAAAGAAAAACACCTGACCTGATCTTCAGGTCGATCACCATTGCAAATGTGATTTCTTTCCAGAATCATCCCGGGCAGACGACATTTACCTACCTTTTTCTTACTGGTCCTGTTACTACTAGGCAGGTGGTGGCTTAGCACAGGAAGTCAGAAATGCGCCACTGCTGCGTGTAAGGTATGGTGTTTCTTCAAAATTTATACGCGGCAAATAATCACCAGAGCCTTGCATTATTTAACTATCCACTCTTTAAATCCTTACAACATGCCAATTTTTTCCACCACCTTTTCGCTCTAGGTGCGTCGTCGCAGTGGAATTTAAGAAGTGGAAGAGGGGAATTGGAAATTGAAATTAAATTTTCTAAATTTTTTTGAATTTCAACTTTAGCTAGCTATTAAATTAAAACCTCCTCGACGTAGGAGGAATTTACTAATTGAAGTAAATTGACTTCGTCTGATTGATGAGTCTATTGTTGTTTTCTTGCTTAGATCACAAAAATGTGCATTACATATTGGAATGATGGAGCTGCAAGTGTCTTGTCAGTACATTTATCATATTCTTTTTTTCTCCTCGAGGAACGCAGTTCTTGTGTCGTATGTTACAACAAATTTTCAATAAAAAATAAATTCGGTTGATTGATATGCGAATTAAATTACATTTTAAGTTTTAAATAGTAGTAATAGTTAGGGTCTTTGGATGCTTTAAATCAAGAATCTACGCATGCAGAAGAAAGAAAACCATTTTTCAAACGAAATATCAAATTCTAAAAAGTTACCGGACGGGGGACATGCGAAAAAGAAAAGGGGGAAAAAAAAAGGTTGTAAAATGCTGAGAATAGAGAGGAAAAGGGACTGGCGTCAAAATTCCCGGGGTTAGACTTAGTCCACCAGAAACTGTATTGGGCTTCAAAAACGGGCCAATTGGAGACTCTAATAGGCCTCCCGTAGCACAAACCCACCTCTAGAAGGTTTCCAGGACTGAGCTCGAATAGAGTTTCAGGACCTCAAATCACAAGTTCATAAGAGAAACAAATAGCGATGGAGAAACTAACCCATCTATCAGGTCCTGGCCCATCAAAATTAACCACAGCCAGCAGCCAATTTTGGGCACGTGGCATGGACCGGTGGACCCGCACTACCCACTATACCCAATGCTTTTTCCTCTTTTCCCGAATGGACCCAATGCTTTGCTTTGACGATTGCTGCCTCACCGCAGAGCAGAGGAGTGGTTGGAATTTGCAAGGTTCAACGAATGGGCTATATTAAAGTTTGTTAGCCTCAGCCACCCCCTCCAACCCTAGCAAACATGACGCAATAATATGTTACATCTCTTTCATACTTTTTCTAAACGGTTGTTCACTCTTTGAAGCAAAAATCTCTAAATTATCAAAGAAGAAAAAATATAATGGTTCTTTAATCTCTTCTTCTTTTTTTTTTTTTTTTTTGTCAATTGTCAACCCTACTCCTACTCCTACTCTATCTACGGGGAGGCTCAACTGAGCCTATGGGGACCGATGGGGACAGAACCACCACCGGACCAAACGGGTGCACGACGCACCCGTCTGGATTTGAAGCAAGCCACAAGAATGGCATATTGGTGGGAGGCAAGGTTTGAACCCTTGCCTCCCACCCACCAGCCCAAGGGCTTGGTGGGTTCTTTAATCTCTTCTTCTTTGGTGGTGATATCTCAAGCAAGATTTTTATCGTACAAGTGTGAGTCTCTTCAACAAACACGACGAATTACTCGAGTCATGCTGCAACTGAGTAGCTATATTTGATTCTTCCTACATATCCTTGTTGATATTCACTCAGAAGAAAAGAGGATGGCAGACATCTAACAGAATGCATGGATTATAAGCTTCCTTTGCAGCTGTTTCAAAGCAGTAGAAAGAATTCCTTTGGTGGCTCATTAATTTGGTAGGAAAGAACAAAGTCAAAACGAGGCTCAATCAACTGATGATAATCCCTTGTTCTGTCACAGTCAAATAGTAATCCCTTGTTCTGTCAAGAAATTCTTTAAGTTGCAAGAGGAGGAGGGAAAGGAAAATATGTAATTGCTACTAATGAATGAAAGAAGAAGCTTCATTTTGACCAAAAAAAGAATGAAAGAAGGTTCAAGGAAAAGACTTGTGCTTTTGAGCAAGGCACAATGCTAATATTCCTTCCCCTTGCTGCCCCCACTTCTGGTATCCAAAGGATGATCGACACTCGCATGAGTTTATCCACTTTAACAACTTTTGCAAGCACGCTTTGAGATTCTGGGGTGGGTCAGAAAGAAGATTGTCTCAGAATTAAGCAAAGCTTGAAATTTACTTACTTTTTTATCAGCTCTTAACTCAAACTATATGCAGCACATCAGATACAGAATCTGAAGCTCTTTCCCTCGCACTGCCAATGTACCCGGACAAAAAGAAGATTTATTTACACGTGGAAAAAACAGACTTCTAACTAAAAGTCCAATACTTTTTTTTTTTTGCGGAGGATATGCCACGATTGCTTTTTCTTTGTTTGAACCAATAGTTTGTTTAGCTAGAGGATCAGGATGGCAACTTGGTCTGATTAGTACTAATCATAAGTGTCAGTACGACAAAATTACTAATTCAACACGCCTAGTTTGTTTATAGGGATATAATAATATATTATGGTTGGAGTCGCTCGAACACCTGCTTCTATAAGGCATTGTTGAAGTACTTTTGGACCACAATCAGACGCAATCCACCATGCCAAGTAGGTCTCATTTGGTCTTCTATATATTTGTATTCATGAATCTTTGTATCAATCCGGCCAACAATAAGAGAGTACACTTAAAAGTTTCAATTAATAATGAATTAGTTGACTCAATATATATATATGTATAGAAGAACGTCTGATTGGTCAACCACTTAAACCCCTCTGTAGATGAACCCTGTTTTTAATTATACAAAGTCAACTGCGAATCATGGGTAACGTCTACAAGCAACAAATCGCATCACAAATGGTTTGTTTTTGACATGAGAAAATTCTGTCATTGAGAACAAGTGCAAGAAAACGTCAACTTGCACGCAGACCCTAAAAACCGCGCAGAGTAACCAAAAAAATTTACTCCAATTTGGGTTGGACGCAGTGGTGCCTATGTGATACCCTTTTAATTTTTCTTGCTTTTTTTTTTTTTTTGACACAGGGGTGTCCGGGTCAATTCTTACGGGACCCGACTAATCCCCTGCGGCCCGGGTCTAGCACCCCAACCCGATCCTAACACTTTTTTTTAAAATTTTTCTTGCTTAATTGTGTATTTCTAACTATTTTAGAAAGTGACAGTCGCATGTGCCTTGGCGACCACCAAATTACTTCTAATTGGCGGAATTTTTTTTTTCCTTAATTGGTTTTCAGGCAACAGGAGAAGATATTAAACAGCTGTTATCTTAAACCAAAAAAAAAAAAGTTTCTTTTAGCATTATTATTATTTCTTGCACACAACTTCCTGTTATGACCTGCATCTGTTCAGGTTCAAGGAATATAAATAATCAAATCAACTACTACTACATTAAGCATTGTACAGGAAGCAAAGTTTACATCAGACCATTGGAGGACAGGATGCACACGTCAATATTGGATGACAAAAGTGCCGATTATTTATACTCTGGAAACTCCAAAAAGATTTGACATCTTCTAACGATGACGATAACACATACTGCATCATTAGCAGCAACTTGCAGCCGATAGTGGTTGGTGGGATTTACTGATGACCGTCCCTGCACGGTTAAGGGCCAATATTTGCCCTCAAAATTTTGTGCGGTTGAGATTACACCATGTAACTCGATTTTCGCGTCAAGTGTGGAGCCCACCACTATCTGTTCTGAAAATACATCTTGTGAAAAAAAAAGTTACATCGTGTTTAACCAATGTTACGCGTAGTGCAAAATGAGGACAACCTTCACAGACGGTTGCACCTGCAACCGTTTGTGCCCCGTATCCGTGGTTGGTGTGGTCACCCTCATAGAATGAGTACTTTTTTGCAGGAAATAATATACTATAACTCAGAAACCTCGTTACTCTTGGCGGCCATCAGTCACAAATCCAAACTTTTTTTAGTCGGGCATCAAAAGGTTAACCCAACTTACTTACTTTCTACTACTTTACAACTGCTTAATCCATCCTTAATGCGTGTGTCGGAAGGAAAGCTATTGCAATGATCTGCACGCTAGACCTAGACTAGAAATGTTTCTTTATTGAGAATTGGGTTCATCTTCCTTTTCTCGCAATTTTGTTGAACTGAACATTTATCATATTTTGTCCTACATTTTGATTGCGAGGACCTCGCCTCCCCCCGCCCCGTCAGCTTGTTTAAGGTTTCTTTTTGCCCCCATACCATTTAATCACAATGGTCATTAATGTCCTTAGAGCAAGTCTAAAAGAACGTGAAATTCAACTTTATGGTGGTGTTTGATCAATGAAAGGCCTCATTAATTGGCGTTTAAAAATACTGCACTAGCTCATCTCCGTGTCCAAGTCCCACTGTAGCATGCAGTAATTGCATATCATACTCCATTATTTGAGCAATAGAAGACACAATTATGCATGAGTTATGGTTGTGAAATCACATAATTAAGCTATTGATTGGATAATTAATGCGTGCGCAGCATTGGTTTGGTTGGCCTCAATTTAACACCTAACCACTTTTTGCCAGAGAGTAAGAGTACTCAACAATGACTCAATCCCAACAACCGTTTGGATCGATCATTTTTTTTAAAATAAGTTTTTCAAATACAATGTTACAGTAATATATAATAACTCAAAAAATATTTCATTTATACAATATATCAAAATTTTGGTAGTAAAAATTTTTCATATACGATGTTACAGTAAAATTTTTCAAAAACAACTAATCCAAACATAACTAAGCTAGAAAAATACTACTTATAATAGATAGGGGGGTTACGTACCAGTCCTCTACAAAGTTGGTAAACAACTAAGCATGTTGTATCATCCAAGGACAACATGGCATCAGAAAAATTCCACGTTTGCCAAATTAATACTTCTGGACTGCAACTATTTTGACATTTTTAAGCTGTTTTGGTTTGGCTAACAGTAGCTAAGTGTAATATTTATTAGTTGGCGATAAGCAGCAGGCAGTCGTTATACGTAGCAAATTTTGGGGTTTTGTAATATGTCTTGCCAGCTAGCACTAATTGTTGCCTAAATATGGCTTTGACCATTCTGAATCTCTAATGTTGCATCATAAATATTCATAATACTATGTGATAGTGGCTACCACTGAGATTTTTTTTTTTTTTTTAATGATATCCATCGCTCAGTACATGTATTTCATGCATAGTAGCTCCCTTCCTTCCGAAAAATAAAAAAAAAAAAATCAAAAGAGAGATAAATAAATTCATGGTAGCTAGCTAAGCATGCCTGCCGCCCAGTAAAACAAATGCCCGCCCATGAGTGGACCCTGCCCAGAAAATTAATGAGATGGATTTCTTCGAGACTTTGAAAGTTGAAACTACAAACCTTCTGCGTTGGTTTCTCTTCCAAAAGAAAAGGAATTTTGATCCGTACCGTGGAAATTTATAACATCAACACCAGAATTTGATCGTGACAAATTGGACGCAGCAACGTTACATTATGCTGCTCCGACATCGTTGACCATAAATAGATAATTGGTTGAAAAAAAAGCTACTAGAAGATTGCAGACAGAAGCAAACCACCAAACAAAAAGAAAGGGAAGAAAACTGCAAACCAAGAACCAAAATAATCTGGGTTTCAAGCCAGAAGAAGCTGGAAAAAGACTAATTAGAAAGGGTAACAAACTGCTTTTGATTTCTTGATTTGAGATATAGTAGCCGGCCGGAAGTAGGAGGTGATGGAGGCGCCGGCCTCTCCAGCCAGCGAGGACGTGTTACGGGAAACGGTTAATGCCTTAAAATGGGTCCATGCAACTGCGCTGTATTAACCGATGCCATCATTTTCCAAGTAAATTGCTTACCCAATTTGACATATCGACTCTCTTGTACCAGGTAATCACTTGAACCGATTGCTTGGTTTGGATAGGGATATTAATAGATCCCGGATCAGAACCTATTGTGAGTTAACTAAATTTGCCCCGAATCCAGTCCAACAAATCTGCTACCTATCTCCAAGAAATCAGCATTAATACAAGACAAAAAAGCATGTCCAAATCATAACAAACTCTACTTGTACAATGCCAAATACTTACAGAACATGGCTACGCAAATTGGAGCCACTTAGGCTATCAGCGATTGATAGCCAGCCTAATTGGTGAACATTTGGCTTCCTTCCTTCCTCTTTCTTTTTTTTTTTTTGTTGTTGAGGTATTTGCATTATTAAGATTACAATCAGTTTAAATTCATTCTTATTTTTTATTTCGTTGTTAAAAAGAACTAAATTAATTAAAATTAGAAGGTTATTGGATAGGTCAATAACTACTAGTAACCAGCAGTTGTATTGGGGGGTAGATAATTTGTTTTGAAGCTACTTTCTCTCAGGCGCTCCTTCTTTCTTTCACATTAGATAAAGTTCAAAGAATGTTTGAGATTTTTTTAGGACTCCAAATATCATCTTCTCCCTAAATGAAGCACATTACAGTACCAAATAAATCGAAAGTCTATAATTTTTTTTTTGGGAAATGTTATTTGTACTTACATTTTTATCAATCACATTTTTACTATTATTTTAATCATATAATATTTATTTGTCGAACTATCTAATAAAATAAATGATATGAGCGTAGATAATAAAAAAATGGAATGAAAATAACAAATTTTTTTTTACTCCAAATTGAATTCGACTGACTTCAACTAAATTTTACTTGGGAAGAACCGGACCCTATTTGGTCAGCGGCCTCTGTCAACAGCAAGCGAACTGCTGCATGGAAAATGTTTTAGTAGTTGACTGGGGGATCAATTTTCAAAGCCCCTGACACCGTCCGATGAGGATCCAACGAACAACTTCACCGCAAACCGACCAATCTCCAGACTCTAACCTGGAGGAAAGTTTAAGAAAAGGAAGGGATTAGGCATTTATTAACACCACCCGTCCCAGTTGACAGTTGTGAACCACTTCCCAAACGCTACTCTCCTCCTACCAAAGTGGCCTCTTGTCGTAGCGGCAGCCTCCATGCGAATCTGCTTCCGCTGTCACTCTCTCCCGCAACCCAAAAGAATCGAGAAAAATGAAAAAAAAGGGAAAAAGTTTGTTGACTTTATTCCTTTAAACACTTTATCCCCCTGCCGGGCCCCTTCAGGCTTCAGGTTGAAAAAATGAGCTCAGCGGAAAAGAAAACAGGAAAAATAAAGGTTTGTTTGGATAGTTTCATTATCCTAAATAATATTTCGCTTGCATCATAAACACATATAAACACACTTCTCAACCTACCTTTTTATATTTTTAATCACTTTTTTATCTCACATACATTAAATCATAAAAAGTACTACAGTAATTATTCCAAATAATATTTCAAATAATACCCTATCCAAATTATAAACGTTTTCATTCTTCATTCTCCTTCTTCATTTTTTTTTTTTGGGTTTACTGTCTTACTTTTTTCAGGATACACTGCATCAAGTTCGCATCACATCATTTTCCCTGGTAATTAACCAAAGTGGGATAAACAGTACCTAACACCCATGAGTAACACTTTTTCTTTTTCTTTTATTTATTTTTAAAAAAGGGAAACCTTTGACAGTTATATTTATATCATATTAATCGCAGATCTCTGACTAAAATCTGTATGTATCTTTTGAATTATGGCTTGTAATCAAATGAATGATGGAGATTGGCATGAACTCCTACTGGCATGAACTCCTACTTATTTATTCTTCACTCGAGTAATTGTAAGGGAGTGAGACTGACGTTAGTCTCTATCTGCTTGTGAAGCAATTCCATGTCAACCTGAATTTATGTACACAAATCAATATTCATTTTCTCAGCCTTCGGCTATCACTAGTTTGTGACCACCGGCCTTCTCCCTGGTGGCCACCACCAGGTCCTTTAAGGCTTGGTGGGGGGAGGCTTTGTGAATCCTTATCTCCTACCAATTGTTACATTATACGATTCTCTAAAAAATTCATATAGATATACAGTGCATTCGTCTGATCTGATGGTGGTTCAATCTAAATTGGTTTCCATCGATCCAATTGGACTCCCCTTAGAATATGTTCGAGTAGGAGTATGAGTAGGTGTAGAGTAGACTATTGCTGATTGTCGAAAAAAAAAGAGAATATCACTAGTTTGAAATAAAATTGTTTGGATTGCATTTTTTAAAGAATTTTTAGAAAAAAAATTATTGCAACAATTTTTTTTTAAAAAATGTGATGTATACAAGGTTAAAAAAGATAATTAAAAGGATTATTCACGAAAAATGAATTTGTTTTTCTCAAAACATAGCAATTTAAACAAGAAACCATTTACAAGAAAGAAACTGCTCGTGGAATTCCACAATTTCCAAACAAGTTGAAGTCACGATTTTGCCCTATTTTTTGGATGCAATCCTTTTACTACTAGTAGGAGTACTCTTTTTTTTTTGGTTCATTTTTTTTATGTTTGTCTTCACAGAGCTTCACAAAGAACAGTCAAGTGAGGGAGCTTCGTTCCTTTTTCATTTATTTATAAAAAAATAGTTTATGGTTCTGTGTTGTGTCCTGATATTACTGTGTTGTTTGGATAGTGTTTTTATCCCAAATAATTCATTTGCATCATAAACACATTTTTCAATCCATCTTTTTATATTTTCAATTACATTTTTATCTCATATATATCACATTATAAAAAATATTACAGTAATTATTTCAAATAATATTTCAAATAATACATTATTCAAACAAACGTGCATGAAAAGATTATGAGGAGGGAAAGAGTTTATCTCATTCTGAAGCCTAAAAGCCGTTTGAATCAAAATTTTGTTTTAAAAAAAAATACTGCACCGCGATATCATGTGCATGGAATGTAATGAATACATTAAAGAAATATTTTACCTGAAAAGAGTCGCAACCTATAAATAAATTTGGCATGGGGCAAATCTTCAACTGGTACAAATAGCTCATCATTAGGAGACTATTGCGACATTGATGTCCAGGATTACACAGGAAAAAAACCTAGAAAAGCGTAGACTAGGTGGTAAATTAATCAAAAGTTTGGATTGTTTCGACGGAAAATTAGCCGTTTTCGTGATCACATTTTCTTGTTACTTTTTTTTTTCTCACATACATCAAATCGTTACAGTAAATTTTTCATAAAAAATCATAAAAAATGTAATCCAAACACAACCTTAGATTTGAACTCCAATGTTGATTGAGTTAGAGTTGAGTTTGAATTGTTTTAAAAAGCAATTGAATCGATTTCTAGTAAATTAAACCACAATTTGTGCACTCGTTAAATCTTATCAGATAATATATTTATAATATAATCTTTAATTATTTATTACAAAATTATAAATTTTACTACAAAAATCAAACTTGAAAAATCGATTCAACTCGATTCAATCAAACTCGAATAGCATAAAGTAATTTAGAGTATGAACTCGAGCAAATGCACTGCTTAGAGTCGATTCGACTTAACTCTGCAGCAGCCACTGCCACTGGGAGCCTAGGGGATAGTAAAGAAACGACGACGTCACCTAGTTTCCATGTCGCCGACGTTCCACTGTAACCATCATTGGGATTTGCTAGGGTCACCTGATCTCTTCACCCCCGGGAAGCTTTGCCTCACACACTTCTGAGAGTGGGGCCCCCAGCAGTGGATCACATTCCAGCTGTATGTTCCTTTGTGAGACCCAAGGACCCAATATAATAACACAGCGCCGTGAACTTATCAAATAATACACCCTTGCAAGCAGAGCCCACCAAATGGACCAAACCAGAACCTTCCATCACTCTCAGTACTCAAATTCATCCATGATGCAAGGTAAGGGCTACCCTCCCTTTTAATTCGCCAGACCCCTCCCATCATAATATTCACTTTACCCTCCTCATCCTCTTGCTAGTCGTCTTCTCCATCATCTCCATTATTACTATAGCTACTACCACAGTACGAGCCAAACACGCCACTCACACGGATGACTGACTCTTCATTCCACATCCACTCCAGTCCAGTCCCGAGGCTCCAGCAAAGCATATAATTTCCCGGATTATGGAAATTATCTCGCCACCACCACCACCCACCACCACTCACCACCACCACCACCACCACCCCAAGTAGTTAGTTACTTAGTTGTTTCTGCTATGTGTATATATGAAGGTTGTTTAGTCTAGATTTTCAGGTGGAAAGCATATTTGTATTTGTTGGTTGGTCATCCAAGGAAACAAACCATCATAATACGAGGAAACACAACACAGCAGTCTACTCTTCTTCCACTCCTCAGGATTAGAAGCATTAGGATTAGGATTATAGCGATAGGATGGTGTCCGTAGAAGATTCCCATTCCCATACTTACTCTCACTCCATTCCCAATTCCACCTCTCGTTTCCCTCAAACGCCTCAACAACACCATTACTATTACACTCCCCCGCCCCTCTCTTCTTCTGCTAAACTTCACCGCTCCATGGGCCGTTCCATGCGCACTATTCGCTCCAATTTCTTCCAAATCCATGACGCCTCCCCCGACCACCCTTCCCTTCTCTCCCTTCCCCAAATTTCTACCAATGTTTCCGAAAATTTGTCTGACTCCGCCCTCATCGACCTCCGTCTCGGCGAACTCGCCACCAAAACTGCCTCCCACACCCCCGCCGGAGGGGTTCGGGATCCCGCCGCCCCGTTCGTAACTGAGGATTTTACTTACCTTGACATGATTTCCCGTTCCTTCGGCAGCGACTTGTCCGCCTGCTCCAGCGACATCTCCGGCGAGCTCCACCGACTCGCCACTGTCCCCGATCCTGCCCCCATCTCTGAGCTCCAGCCCCAGGACGAGCCCGAACCCTGCACTGGCTTTCTCCAGAGGGAAACCTTCTCCACTGAGATTATCGAGAGTATCTCGCCGGAAGACCTTCAGCCCACCGTCAAACTCTGCGTAGACGGACTCAATTCCTCCTCCGTCGCAGTTCGAAGGTCGGCGGCAGCTAAACTGAGGCTCCTGGCCAAGAACAGGGCCGATAATCGGGCTCTCATTGGCGAGGCTGGAGCTGTCCCGGCCTTGATACCGCTGCTCCGGTGCTCAGACCCCCTGACGCAGGAACACGCCGTCACGGCCTTGTTGAATCTTTCCCTCCATCAAGATAACAAAGCTCTGATAGCTGACGCTGGAGCTGTAAAATCACTCGTTTATGTGTTGAAAACCGGCACCGAGATCTCGAAACAGAACGCTGCCTGCGCCCTGCTGAATTTAGCTTTAGTCGACGAGAATAATAAATTGTCAATAGGCGCATGCGGGGCTATTCCTCCGCTAGTGGCCTTGTTGATAAATGGGTCCAACAGAGGGAAGAAAGATGCTTTGACAACTCTCTACAAGCTTTGCTCGGTCAAACTGAACAAGGAGAGGGCGGTGACTGCCGGCGCGGTGAGGCCGCTGGTGGG
Organism: Coffea eugenioides; assembly: GCF_003713205.1. Lineage (NCBI taxonomy): Eukaryota > Viridiplantae > Streptophyta > Magnoliopsida > Gentianales > Rubiaceae > Coffea > Coffea eugenioides. The sequence continues at coordinate 2,823,849 of NC_040043.1, read as the reverse complement.
TTTGGTCGGAGAGCAAGGGACAGGGTTGGCAGAGAAGGCGATGGTTGTGCTGAGTAGCTTAGCTGGGATTGAAATGGGCCGCGATGCAATTGTGGAGGAAGGTGGGATTGCTGCCTTTGTGGAGGCTATTGAAGATGGCTCTGATAAGGGGAAGGAATTCGCGGTGTTGACATTATTGCAGCTTTGTGGGGATAGTGTTCGGAACAGAGGGTTGTTGGTCAGGGAAGGGGGGATCCCTCCCCTTGTGGCGCTGTCTCAGACTGGGACTGCTAAGGCTAAGCACAAGGTGAGGTTTTGATCTTCTCTGTGATTGATTGAAGCTCCCATTTCTCGGCTATTTCTTGTGTTTGCGATCAAATTAAGCTAGTTTCACGTAGTTAGATATCTGTCTGCTGCATTCTGTTTAGGGCGTTAGATGGAATGACAGGTGATAACAAGCCAATGTTCCTGAGTTAACCTGCAATTTTGAGAATTTATTGTTCCTGAGTTGGGAGTTAGCAAGCCAATTTGGAGAATTTGTTGTTGCGGAAATCTTGAACTTAATTTGGTTTGACTTTTTATCCGAACGTATCCCCGTAATTGATAAGAGTTTCTGGATAAATTTGCGTAGTGTTCGAATGAAGTTTGAAGCCTCTAGTTAAGATATATAATGCTGAGATTTTACAAGTTATCGTTCATTGATTGTTGAATTTATTGTTTTCTGGGTATTTGTACCGAGTATTGATTTTGCTTAGGAGGTTATGAATGCCCCGTGGGCTATTTAAAGTTTGCTTTGCCATGATTTCCCCCGTCCTGCTGCCTATGGAAAGGATTAGAGTGATATGTTGCTTTTATATGTTCAATTAGACTCTATTTCTTGACACATGAAATGCCGAACCTTGACGCCATTTTCATCCTCTTTGGCAGGCTGAAAGGCTTCTGGAGTACTTGAGAGAACCAAGACAAGAGGCTTCTCCTTCAACCCCGTAGAAGGTATTGATTGGTTGCCTTCATATCAAACTATCAGCGCTTGCTGTGGTTTGGTTTGTTTTTGGCTGTATATAGGAAGGAAGGATTTGGATAGTTTGTACAGAGTGAAGCAGAGTTTGGGATTCTACTATTGAGTGGGGAAAACATATATACTGCTAGGAAATAGTAGTATGAAGAGCTGACTTTTAGAAGCATTATTATTTTTAATTATTATCGGGTAGGTCTTTTTGAGGGTTTACATCCCTCCTCCATTAACACTACTATTGTACGGCGTTGTGGGTGAGATTTTGGTTGCCTGGTTTTGGTTTTGTTTGCTAAGGATTTGGATTGTAATCCTGTAGTTTGTTTTTGGATGTCCAAATTCATTGAAACTGATAATAAGTGATTATCTGATTCCTATAAACATGCGGAGTGTTATTGGTCATTTTCTTCTTGACTAATCATACTAGACTATTGGCGATTCTCGCTTATTAATCTCTTTGGTTACGCCTGTTTGGTTGTTCTCAAAGTCAAAAAGGCCCCCACTAGCTGATATGGAACTATGCAAGCAGCTCATTCTTGCTCCACTTTGCTTGCTCAGCCTCCTCCACCCCCTCTCCCCACTTAAAATCATTTTATTGGGTCTTTCACTTTCACACATGTTTTTACTGATTGATGTCTGGCATCTTTTATTAGTGGGGGCTTGCTACTCCAATACGAGGACACTGCCTTTTCATCTCATTCTTCCTGTCAGTTTCTCCATTGAAGAACTTAAAAATGTTCTAGCATACTTGGTATCTCGGACCCTGTTGCCGCCATATGGTTGGCAAATCAAAGATGGTTTGTGATCTTATTAGAAAAACAGTGAAAGGTTAAAGGGATGGTGGTGGTGTTTTGGCCTCTTGGTTATTATTGGACTGGAAATGCTCACGAGGCTAGAAGATGGTTTTTACTTTTAGGGTCCATGTTACGTATCTTGATGTCTAATTCTTTCTTTTTAACTAGTTGGGAGAGAAAAGGTGAGGGGCAGAGGGGGGCAGTTTTTGATTTTGAAGCGACAACGCAGCGGATGAAAAATGATGGAAGAGTTCAGTAGGGTCCCTTTGAACTTGCCAGTGTTTGTTGTAAAGTAAGTTTGAGTTCAAATGGAACGGGGGGGTTGCTCGTTCTGTGGGGCTGCATTTGCATATTCGCGCTGTATATAGCCTCCTATGGAAAGTAAGAAAGCTGGCTGGCGCTGGCCACCATCTTTTTATGGTTTTGGTGAATTCATTCTCCTTCGTTCTTCAGTATTAGTACTGTGTTGTCCTTATTAGCTGGCGGACGGAGCAACTAAAAATATGTGTTTGGATAGTAGGGGTCCGCTCATCAATAAATTAATATTTTACTCGGTTTGAATTTTCTTTTGCTATGGCTCTCAAATCTTTTTTTGTCCGTCTGGAGTTTGTCCGCCTGCCCTTAGAGTTCAGACAATTGTCCTGTATGTATTTGGCTTGTGATGATTACTTTCTGCATCATCAATAGTTTTAACTCAAGATTGTGAACCTCGGAACCGCTGCTAAAGTCGGGCTCTAATGACTGGTAGTTTGTTTTATTGTGGAGTTTGATAAAAAGAAGAGAAGTTGTAATCAGATATTCGAATGCCGACTAAAGTCGGGTTGTTGTTTTGCAGTCCTTTTCACTAAATGTCCAAAAAATTAAGGAAATAAAACCTAGACGGACGGTAGAGATTAATTGCTATCCGACGGATGAAAGTCTCAACAACGCAAATTGGTCCGAGTCCGAAATTGTTGTATTTGTAAGTTTACCAGCACCTCTTTGGCCAAATAATATATAGTAAGTACTTCACTTGAGTAAATAAAACCAACGTATTGAGTAAATAAAACCAACCCAAGCGCAGTTGGAAATTAAACTTAAAAAAAGTTGATCAACATTAAACTTAGGCAGGCAAGACCTTTTTTTTTTTTTTTTTAATTTATTTACGCAGCAGCAGCAGCAGCAGCAGCTGCAGCAGCACTGGTTTGGATATTCACCTGCCACTGTCCTTTTCCTCTGCTTTTCCCTTGCAGCAGAACAAGGTTGGCTTGTAACCCTCTTGGAGCACGCTCTCAATCTCCTCCAATTGCAAACCTTTGGTTTCAGGTACGACGAAGAAAATGGCCACCAGTCCAAGAAAGGAGAATCCAGCAAACAAAAGGAAAGTGCCGGCAGACCCAAGTGCCTCTGTCAGCGTCAAGAATGACTCGCTGACAATCAGATTAGCCACCCAGTTGGAGACTGCCGCAGTTCCACCGCCTAACCCTCTGTATCTCAATGGATATATCTCAGAGTTCACGATCCAAGGTGCAGTCCCCATCCCAGGAGCGTACGAAATGATGTACAATCCTAGGAGCAGGACGGTGAAAATTCCGAATTTGCTCGGACAGCCTTCGGTGAACCATACGCGATGTTGTTCGCTGTGGCATTTATCCTTCAGACCATCGTCCACCACTAAGCATGCCCCAGGTTGATACTGATGAAAGAATCACATATTCAAACGAATCATCAATCAATTTATTATTTGAAAAAAAAAAAAAAAAACAGAGTATCATTCACAGATTCGTGGAAACCTCGAAAGAACAGCGTTTAATAACAGCATGTAAAATTAAAACTCACTTGGCTAGCTCCATTAGAACAAAAGGCACACTTTGGAGATGCGTTCAAGCATGTCATGCAATTCCAAGATGCAGGATTTGAGGCTTGGACGAAGCTGGGACAGGTAGAATTGACGCTAAAATTGAAGGATTCAGAGTGACTGACTCGTGGGGCATGAGAGGCAGCTTCAAAAAACATGACGGATAACACCACCAGACAAACTATGATCCCAAACATGGAGACTATCATCAATCTCCTCCTGCCATATCTGTCAACAAAAAGCATACTGATGATGGTACCCACAACATTAAGACCAGAGGTAATCAGAGATAGTGCCAAAGCCGTCGAATTTGAAGCAAATCCCGCAAATTGTACTATGGTAGGGCTATAGTACATAACGGTGTTGATACCAACAAACTGTTGAGCTACTTGGACGGTGATTCCGGCATACAGTCCCCTCCGGACCACTACATTACCCCAGGCCGCTTTAAGCTTCGCGAAAAAGTTTTCATTTAAAGGCCCTTCCTGAGCTTTCTCAGCTTCGATGGAGGCTTTTAAGGCCTGGACTTCTTCCTCAACTTCCTCGGCAGGATAAATCTTCTCCAGAATCTTCCTAGCTTCGTCCGTTTTATTCTAATCAACAGAATTCAAGGTCGCCAACATCAAACTTTGATGAAAATTAACCGAGAATTGGTATTATTGAAACACCACAACAGAAAATTCGCAGTACTACCACTAGATATGTATTTACCTCCATATAGAGCCATCTAGGAGACTCAGGAAGCCAAAGCATCAAAAGAAATTGGATCAGAGCCGGAAAACCTGCTACTCCAAGCATCCAACGCCACGTCCCAGGCGTCTAGGGCACATGAAATAAATACAAGTCAGAACTTCTTCACTCCTATTTTTTTTTTTTTCTTCCTGTTTTAGAGGAAACTTGTACCGGTAGTATGTTATGTTTCAAGAACGTTGCTTTGGGGATTCAATCTTATCTTATACCTTGGTGAATGCATAGTTGATCACATAAGACAGAAAAGCTCCTCCGGTAATCAGCAAACCATTGGTACTAACTAATGCACCTCTAACTCTAGCAGGAGAAGCTTCCGAAATATAGAGAGGTGCTGTCATGGACGCCATTCCAACTCCCAATCCCACAAATATTCTCCCAATAATGATCATCCAGGGACCAGGAGCAGCAGCCATAAGTATGGCACCTGCAACGAACAGCATATCAGCTAAAAGAATTGATTTCTTCCGACCACACTTGTCATTGAGCCAACCACCAAATGCAGCACCAATCACAGCTCCTGCTACTGCCATGCTAACAATAGTTTCCTTCATGTGACAGAGAAAGTATCATAATAAACCATCTTGTCTGATAGTATTAATTAACCAGTCGTTTCATCGTGCAAACAAAAGGCATTTGCAAGTAACTTACTCGCAGAAATGTGTTGTTTTTAACGGAATCAAAGTCATCCCGGATGTAGAGCAAGGCACCAGAAATAACACCTGCATCAAAACAACGACTTCAATAAACTTGAACAGAACGCGTACTACTATTTGATCAACTACTACTTTTGATAATTTGAAGCTCATGCACTGTTCTACATTCTGGCCCCTCCCCGGATGGATTGATTGACGAGCTAAAGCTGCAAAAGTAAGAGCTTGAATGCAAAGAAATATTTTTGCTTCATTGATGCATTCAGCAGCAGCAGCATTTAATCATTATCAGACCGTACAAATGATGAAGTGGTCGTTCGAAATTAATAAGGAGCGAGGTCTACTTACCAGTGTCATAGCCAAACAGAAGCCCTCCAATTCCAGCTGATAAGGCAAGGCGCATAATATAAGGCGTTCTCCAAATCGTCCGCCAGAATTCCGTGAGCTCTGTTCTGCTCACAGCAGTAACGCCCCCCTCCACCATCTTGATTCCAACTACAGCAAAAAAATATCCAAATGGATAAAAAAATGGAAGAAAGTTTCGATAGATGCTTCCGAGATCAAGAAAACCTGCAGGGAAAACAACATTTGAGAGTCAATCATTCTACTCAATAGAATCGTAACGTGACAGAGTGCAGAAATGATGACTGCAGTCCCTGGTCAATTGTACTGGTAATATTTCAACCATATATATAGGCACGATTCAGAAATGGCCAGACGAATCAAAGACTGCCAGCAATGTCACTGGATAGATAAGTGGAACTGAAAAGGTGGTCATGTGTTCCGTCGGTTGTCTTTGAAATCTTTTACTTTGTCCCCAGATTCAATTAAGACGTTGAGCCCAGGATGTCAATATCATTTAATTTGTTACAAGGATTCAGGCCTTCAGCTTTCATGTAAACTTAAATAAATGAACACAAGCCATGATTCCCTCCCACGAGACAACATCAAGAAAAAACTGCCCACATGAGCCCCATTTTTAATTCAGAAGGTTACGAAATCTTTAATTGGATCAGGTCCAACCTCGAAAATACCTTTCAATGTCAAACAACTTATATATTTGACTCGGAAGGAGAAAAGAGAGAAAAGAACACGACAATATTGGGCTCATGATATCACAGTTGACGGATGACGGTGCAAATGTCGGACAAAGAAGAGACGGTGGAACGTGACTGCAAACGACTCGGACCTAACCAGCCCTCCACTTTTTTTTCTCCAGTGGTCCAAAAGCATCAGGAAGGAAGGATTTTCCTTGGATTCTAATTAGGGAAATCCGGAAAAAAGAAAGATGAACGCCAAACAAAATCATATTTGCCACGAGAAAATCAGAAATAATTTCAGAACACGAGAATAATTACCTTTTGTTTTTCCTTTTAAAAATAAAATATGAATAGAGCAGTTTTTCTTAGCCGAAAGGTTCGTTATCAACTAGAAAGAAAGCGCCCATGCACAGCTTCCTTCTGATCAGAAGGATACGCATCAATTGGACCAAAAAAAAAGGGGCCAGACAAAGTCCTCCTTCTTGTTGCACTCCCTCGATGTAGTTTTTTATTATCTTTCCAGGAGGAGGAGGATATGGCTGCTCTTTTTTTCTTTTTTTTTTTTTAAGATAAGAGTTGGGATCTTCGATGGAGTAGTTTGGGAACGGGAGTTGGGAATACAAAGAGGAATGAGACGGGCGTGTTGGATTTAAGGAAGGGGGATGGGGAAGTCTGATTAAATAAAACCCCTTCCAAATATTGCGGAAGCCAATCTGGCAACGCTGTAATTAGATGAGAAATTATTGGGAAGGAGGAGGAAGATGGGCATATAATACTTAACAACTTAAAGCTGGAATTAGACGAGAAAATATAGGGAATTAAGGAGGAGGAAGATGGACACTTTAACAACTTAAAAACTTTCAATCTTTTTGTCCTAATTCTCTGTATCATTCTCTTCTCACAAGTTATGAATGAATTCAACTTCTTCCACACTTCTGACTACCTGCTGAAAAGCAGATATAACATCCCAAAAACATCGGCCGGGGACTAGATGAATCTTGCGTTTATCCAGCTACATGGACAAAACATCCCAAAAAAAAAAAGACAGATGCATGAAGGACGCACGTCCCTCACACGTGAAAGTACGTGTTGTTGTACGAAACTACCACTGCTCATGAACATTACGTACCTCAAAACTTTCTTCTCAACCTGTCCAAAAGACTTTCTGCTAAATTAGACTATTGCATCTTTGTTGGTTATCCTATAGGGTACTTATGGAATTTGACGGGACTGGAGAGCCATGGAAAGTAGGAGGAAAATTGATATGGGCAATAATTAATGTTCAAGATTCCTGCATGTGACAGACTTACCATCTTACGACCAAATTGTACCCACGACAGAATAGATTCCATGAACGATGATTTCATTTTTACGGATAAGGTTAATTCGTACTAGAATCACTTGTCTAAAAACCCAGTATGGAAACTTACTTTTATTATTATTTTCATTACTTTTCTGGGGCGGAAAAGAAAGCTGCAGCTAAGGCATGCTTCATCTTCCAATCCTCCTTCCTATATTCGCCAGTTCTACAGCGAGAAGATAGCTACGCAAATTAATTGCGGATTAAAAACGGATAATTTTATGATCCGGTCAATGCAATTCTGTTGCCTATAATTGTGGTAATATATCGTGTAATAATTGCAATAGATATAGTCGAAACTATGTGGCCAACCATTGCGTAGTAGGAGTAATTTTGTTTCCCCTCAAAAGAGTTGGGTAAAAAAGAAGTATAAAACTAATCCAAATGGTTGAAAAGGCAGAGATAAAAAAAATGGATTGCGTTAATAAATACCTAAAAAAAAAAATATCATGTTACATAAATTCGCTGTTAAATGTAAGAATATGTCATGTGCCAACTCAAAAGGTATAAAAATTGGCAAATAAAAGATCAGTTATTCATGAAAAAGAAAGAAGTTTTAACGTGAAAAACAGCTTGATCTGGATTATAAATAGCAGCGGTGGGTGCGGTGGGTGGAAGATGGCAGCAGATACTTGCTACGAAAACGAAAAATGGCAGATAGGTAGAGCTGAAACTCAAAAAAGTTTCGAATATTTTCTCAAACATGATGTCAAAATCATAAATGAATGCAGCTAGTTCTTGCATGAAGCCCTTATCCTTCCATCATCCAAACAAACAAACAAACAAAGCTCAATAAATAAAGGAGATAAATATATGCTGTAGAAATACTTGCCTTCAAGTTTAATGCGTCGACGACGGATAACTTGATTAATTCTAATGCCTTTTTCTGTCTCTTAATTTCTTTCTTGGTTGCAGAACACAGCAGCTTGCGATAGCTTTATTTATACCGCAGAGCAGATGATTTCCCTACCCCTTTTCTCAGGTATCCGTTTTCAAACGATTTTTCATTTTATCTTCTTAGCTAGTCACAATCATCTGATGTATGTAGTGGTCCAATGGGCCTGACAGAGAGGGGCAGAAAGGACATGGTGATGGAGGGAGGTGATGTGAGATAGGCAGCCATTGTTTTACTGGGCAGGGTACAGTTGTACCTCCAAATATTAATATTGTGATGCTCATTTTAGAAGGTAGGTAGCATTCCCACACTTGGTACAACCTTTCATCTTCCATCGTGATAGCCTTGTCTCATTTAAGAAGAGGTGGATCCACCATGACATTTTCCCCCGCACCCTGCCTACACTCTTTGCCCAAATATGTAAATTTTTTGCACATAAATCTTGGTAGAATTTCTTTTGGTAAGGATTTTGGAATTTTTTAAATCTTGTGGGTTTGTTTGGATAGTGAAATTATTCCAAATAATATTTCGCTTGCATCATAAACACATTTCCCAACTCACTTTTTTATATTCTCAACCATCTTTTTATCTCACATACATCACATCATAAAAAGTGCTATAATAATTATTCCAAATAATATTTCAAATAATACTAGAATTTTTGCACAATGATCAGTTCTGGTTTTGGTAGGTCATCGAATAGGCTATCTATCTTTTCGCCACGTGGAGGTCTTTTAATGTTTATATATATATTTTTGTTTTCTATTCTTTGTAACCATTAATTCTCATCTTTTTTTACTTCATTTGTAACATGGTCCCTTATTTATAATCAATTTCAACAAATTTATTAATGACCTACCTTATATAAATTTGTATTAATTCTACATTATTTGTTTTTTGTCAATCAACTCATATGTTTCCTTTTCTAATCATCTTCAATCACATGCTTTTATTCCTAATATTGGTTTGACTATTTATTGCTATTACTAAAATTTAAATACAGCACGCCACATTAATGTTCATGTGGATAGTTTTTCCCTAATTTAATTTTCACGTACATAAGTATATATATATGTATGCATGCATGCATGCTTGCAAGTACATGAATCTTTTAAAGATGAAGGTTTAGTAAAAAACTATCCACATGAACATTAATGCAGCGTACTTTATTCAAATTTAGTAATAGCAATAAATAATCAAACCAATACTTAATATATATATATACATATTAACTAGTTTCTTTCCGATGCATTTGCACAGGCACTTTTTATATTCTATAATTTTTATTTTCTTGAACAAATAATGTTATAAAAGAACTTAAAATACTATTTTATAAAATTTAATATACTAATTATAAGACAAATATTAAATTTGATAGGGAGGTAGGAAGAAGGGGGATGGGGTGTTTTTGGCAAAAAAAAAAAAAAAGGTGTTTTGGTAATATTGAGAGGCTATTCTGTTTACTATTAAAACGCTTTCGATTTAAGGTGCATACTTTCAAATTTATTATCCCTAATCTCTAGATGTTATCCCGCTTTAATTGAACATTTGCAAATATTTATTTGTGAGAAGCAATTGTTTTTGGGCCAATAGAAATCAGCAGCAGCATCTGTTCCACCATAAGTGCAGGTCATCTGTGTGACGGATCCAAAAGTGTTGTCAAGTGCTGAAGCTGCCCGCTTGTTGCCGTTGGCCCAAGCTGTGGGCTTGATTACTTAAATTAAAGGACCAATTGTGAAGGGGAAAAAAACTAGATGTCAAGAATGGGATTCGAACCCATGCCCTTTCGGACCAGTACCTGAAACTGGCGCCTTAGACCAACTCGGCCATCTTGACTTTTTGTAACGCTTTTCAAAAATTGGAAAAACAAATTCGCTGTACAAACATCTAGATTCCGAGTCTGTAGTGAAATTATCCTCTTAACATGGCTCAAAAGGAAGCATAAGTCAATTTGAGCTTCACCTAAATAGGTAAAAAATCAACCATTTTCATTGTTTGGGTATTACTAACATCAAAGAACATGTACTCGGTCTCAGGTACATACGTGACAGTTTCTCATACACTTGATTTGTCAAGAAAATAGTACTCAATCTTTGCAATGATGATGTAAGCAAATAAAATTGGGGAAATAATACTCAATCCAAACAAACCTATGTAACTTTGTTTGGATTGTAAGTTATTTGTGATATTTTTACTGTAGCACTTTTTGTGATGTGATGTATGTGAGATAAAAAGGTAATTGGGAAGATAAAAAGATATATTGAAAATTGTAATGATGATGTAAGCAAATAAAATTGGGGAAATAATACTCAATCCAAACAAACCTATATAGGACTTCCAAACAAACCTATATATATATGTAGTGTAACTTCCAACTTAAGTAAATGAAGTTGAGTGGTGTTTAGAGGACGAAATAAAATTCATGCCGGCAACCTTTGCATTCAACTTTTCTCTTCTTAATTCAACGGGTAAGTAATTTCGACCATGCTTCATCGTTGCATTATAAACTGTTTTATAGGAACACAGAGAAGATGATCATCGTGGGTCTTAAACGAATGTCTACATGTTACAATGGAATGATCGTGTGGCCGAAAAACGGGTTATGCGCCTACCTAATTGATAGACGTAGATTCATTCTGTCCAACTGTAGTTCACATCTATGCAATTCTACTAGATGCAGCTGTTAATTTTTGGAGCCGCGAATGGACAACCCAACAAAAAAAAACGAGAGTGCGCCTGGCAATCGGGCAAACAAAAGTCAGGATGGAGCCTGGCCTAGTTGCAATCCTCCCTCCCTTCAATGCTTGATTTAGACAAGACTCGGGGGGGGATGGGCATTTACACTTGGATTGCAGACAGCTAGTAAAGTCTTGCAACATCTGCTCACCGCCCGCCTGCAGGAGCCAGCAGAGTCGCTGAGATCATCAGCTTGTTTCGATTCTAGCACTGCACTTAACCTGGATACCAGTAGTAGTATTGAACAGAACGAATCACTAGTGTTGGCTAATACATGTTGACTGAATCGGTCGATTCTTTACCAAAAAAAAAAAGTGAATGTTCAGTTCAAATCTCGATGTGAAAATTGTATTAGCAAATAACCTACCTATAAGTGCTTCTATAAGCGATTTTAGTCCTCGTGAGCAGAATGGAAATTTCAGAAACTTTTGTTTTATCCAAAAAAGATAATAATGAACAAACTTAACTATCGGTACTGTACTCGATGGACGTACTGCACAATAAAAGAAAAGGATATGCACTGAAGCTGTACGTAACAGGCAATATATGTCAAACTTATATTTATAAATGTGTATCGGCGTTATGCGTATAGAGAGAAACGGATGGATGGATGAGGTGAATTGGGGAAGTGTCGATTGCGAAGCGACAACCTTGGTACTATTCAGTATTCAAGACAGAACCCACCAGCTAAGGTTGGTTGCACCAATCACCATGCATGCATCTACGAACCATATAGGCATGTAGATAGTACTAGTAACTCGTAGCCTGCTGTTGCGACCTGCTGGCCCCCGGGGGACCAATTCTTGAGACAATAATTGCTTGAAATTGCAAAAGCCGGCACTTAATTTGCTGCTCAATTGGTATCATCACTCCGTTGCAGAAGCTGTAATTAAGGAATTTGCCTCGCCAGTCCATAAAAAAGCATGACTTGTCACATTCTCCTTTCAATGTTTTTACCAGAAGCAAAAGCTTGCATGAACAGCAAAACTGGATGCCTCCATCCAACGCTGGTTCTTGCAGACTTTTAAGTAATTGATCAAAATATGGTTCTGTGGGGTCGCAAACAACGTATCCAATTTGGCACAGACCCAAACTTTTGTCATACATAATCCCCCTACCATCAATTAAGCTGATGACTCCTGGTTCAAACAAATTATACTAGTATAGAATGAGCAACAATCATACAAAGCATGTGATGCGGGTTTATTGCCCCTCGGGCGCAGATCGGCTGGCTACGGGATAGTCGCATTAGGCCTAGGTCGTGTGGTCGATTCTGGTTCTCCTACCGTCTCGTGTATTCATGGGACGGGGTGCACGGGCGTAGGGAGATTAGTCTGGCAAAAGTTGGGACACTCCTTATGTTGACCAAAAAAAAAGTGATACGGGTTTATTGTAGCATATGAATTTATCTTGTTTGATAACATCATCTTTTGATTTTTCTTTTACCTATAAATCTCATACTTGACGTGCGTAATTTGTCTTTAGCAGAATAAAATTTAAGCCGCGTACTCACTGAAAGAATACTCGACATGCGTAATTTGTCTGAAAGAATTCTTGTATCAAAATTTTGATGATACTATTTCATTGATCATATTGTCTATGGGTCCTGAAATAAGTTTGTAAACTTTTAAATGAATATTTCAATACCTATACACCTTTTTTTTTTTTTAGTGTAAGTGCAAGTGTAAGGTCTCGAATTTAAAATCTCTTACTTGCACTTCTCCTTTCCGCATCACCCAACCCATTCTTCCCTCTCTCAATACTTATACACTTTGAAAAAATGCTAAAAACATCATGCAAATATACTTAATTTTGTAATGTCCACCTACAAGGAAATATAGGCAACCATTATATTATGCAAGATGTTAATAAAAATATAAGGATTAATCTTCTATACATTAACGATATATACATTTTTTCATGATTAGGTGCATGATATATAATCAAATTTGAAACCAAAATTTTGCATATGTGTCATACATCCAACTTCGATAGTGTATATACACTGTCAGTATATATAAGATTAACTCAAAATATAAAGGTTGCATGTTATTCCTTATAAGACGCAGGAAAATGATAAGTGTGTCTGGATAGTTATATTTTAGGGAAAATTTTTTTATTCCACTATAAACATATTTTTCAAACACTTTTCAAATTTTTCAATCATTTGTTTAACTTACATACATTAAAATAGAAGAAATGCTATTATTTTTTTAAAATAAATTCAAAATATTCTTCGATAATTGAATGATAAATTCTTTTATTTCGACTGATCATAAAAGCATGTTAAAAGCAAGAATATTAGGATAAGGCATTGACTCTCTTTATCTCTCTTTTTTTTTTTTGGGATAAGTAATAGATTTTGGGTTGACTAACCGTCACACCTTACTATCCAATTCATTCTTCCCCTGAAAAAGTATGCGTGCAAATGAATCTAATCAAATTCAACACTCTAATGTTTAAAACTTATTTGATTATTTTAATGAGTTATTTTATTTAACCTTGGCTCGTTTATTTGTCGAATTGAAGTTGAATGGATTTTTTATCTAGTTTGAATTTAACTTCACTAGTTGGCGAACCAAAGTAGAACGAACTCTTACGAAGTTGAGCTCAGATTCGAGTATGGAGTAATTTGGTTATCTTTCAGCCATATTGATGAGGCATTAACTTAATTATTTATTTGTCGAAAAGAGAGAGAGAGAGTGGGCGACTTAGGTTCCGTTTTGAATCTGAATTCTGAAATCTGAATACCGAAACAATTAATTTGCTGAATTTTAAACACTGAAAAAAATTTATGAATGTCTGAATTTTAATGCTAAACCTATTTATACTGTTTGATAAACATTTATAACTGAATGCTTAATAAGTTAATTTTGACAATTTTGCCCTTATATCTTTTCATCAAAAAAAGAAATAGAACCTATGATTTAATTAGCTAAAAATGTTAGGTATGAAAATGACAATATTTATTTTTAAATCAAATTAATATAAAAGATGAATTATATTATATGAGTAGTATAGAGAATAAGTGAAAGTCATTCAAAAAGGAGAAAAGAGAAATAGAAAATCATTAGATAGAGAATATTGGGTTGTTTAATTATATAAGAATTTTGAACATAATTAAGAAACAAGGGTAGATTTGATAGATAATATAAGGTAGTTGAAATAATTCTATTGATTCTTATCAGAATTAAGCATTCAGTTAGGATTCTTGTGCTAAAAAAAATACACACAAGTTCAACACTACTTAACAAGTTCAGCAAATGGATTTTCATTTATCAAACACTCAAAACATCTGAATATCTGAAAAAGTTCAGATTTAGCACTTTTTTATGTTATCAAACAGACCCTTAAACTATTGAGGTTGGCGTTTGATGGACACGAAAGACTCGAATGAGAAAACAAAAGATTAGGCCCAATATGAGGCCCAGTTGAAGCAATCGTCGAAAATCGATGCATTCGACTGGATTTAATGAGTGACTAAATCTGGCTTTGTCGTTATCTCTCTCTCTCTCTCCGCTTCCTATTCTGGTTTCTCTTCCCCACTTCTTTATTAATCTCCCCTCCCCTCATTGAATCTTGAAACTTAGAAACCTAACCCTATTCTCTCTCCATTTTGCACAAACTCAGAACCGTCCTAAAACCATTCCTTTTTTCCCCATCTTCTTCACGATTTTTGAGCCTTTTATAACAGCCCATGTTCAGAAGATCATTCCATTACCAGAAACTTTGGTTTCTTTTGATCTGCATTGGACGCGGACGGTTCTGATTTGATCACAGACAAAGACTCGTGATAAAAGAGAGAGAAGATATACAGGGGAAGGTTTCTTTCAATCTCTAAAGGAGTGGGTATTTCCTTAAAACCATTTCATTATTTCTTCCTTTCCTATTTAATATCCTTTTTGTTCCCCTTTATTATCATAAGTTTTACCTCATTTTCTTGAATTTTTTTTATACTTTAGTCCAAGTGGCTTGTTTTATTCCGATTTCTAGGTTCGAATTAGTAATGCAAATTTAAATTTTTACGGGTTTTTCCCCTTTGTTGCTTGTCATTGAGGGCAATGTTATTTGTTAGTTTACTGTGTTTTGTGATGATTCTAGTCAAATTCCACGAAAACGGTTCAGTAATTTTTTGAGATATTCTGGGCACGGTTATACCAGTAGCACATTATAAACGTGTGCTAGAAACAGTATAGACTATGGTCAGTGAACTGTTAGTTTTACTTTTTAATCGTTTGATGTCTTGTTTGAGTTGTGCCTTGATGGAGCATAATATCCTTTTATCACTTCGTTATCATTCTGGCCGGCTATTGTGAATTATGTACTTGCATCAACTTTATTCCAGTGTCCTTTGTTTGCTGTAGGTATGTATTCGGCAGATTCTTTTTGTCGATGTTTCTTATGATATAACGTCCTGGAAATGTACTATGGAGCGTTGATTGAGTGTTTATTTGCGGGTCCCAGTTGTGGAATTATGCTTTTCCCAATCTCATGATTTGAGGGTTAAAGATGGGGCTGTGGTGACTGTTTCATGTGAGATTGACTCCTCTGGAGTCAATAATTGAAGAGGACTGAAAATTCATTAGTTGGTAGAAGTATCAATAAATTGACTTTATTTTGATTTCAGTTAATTCTGCATTTGATTGACAGATAAAAAATGAATTTTTTCCCTAAATTTGTAATGCTTTGTCATGATATCTGTTGAGGTTATTGTTTCAATTACTTTCTGCTATCCATACCAAAATTTACATGCTAAAAAATAGCTTCTAATATGTTTAGAAATTAGAATAATACAACTTTAACTCATTACCTTGAAATCGATTTTTTTTTTGGTATTCATGTTGTCATTTATTGATATACCTATTGTATGTGTAAAAAGTAAAAGAGTACTTTAAATTGGCATCCAAATATGTTTTGAACGCTGTCCATAAGATGGAGTACGCTTCTGCTATTCTCTTTATGAAGGGTTTATCTTTAAATTTGTGGGTATTAGAGAAGTGTACTTTTGGACATAACATGAACTTGGTACATGAGAATTCATAGAATAATTGTACTAGTAGATTGGAGCTTGAGTCTAGTAAATTTGAAGTTGTGGTGAAACGTTTCGATACCTCTTGATCTGAGTGTTGTGATGATTTCTAAATAACTTTTTATCAGCTATACAAGCTAACGCAAATTTTGTGTCTTTTTCTTGCTAGAATTGGAATCCTTAGACCCTAGAGCCATGGGAAACTGGGCTATTTACCATCTCTCAGTAAAATTTGTCAAAAGCATGTAGAACCAGAAATATGTTCATTTAGTTGGTTCAGTTTGGATATTGCGGTTGGTGATATTCAAGCTTGATGAAATCTATGGGTGAATTAACTGAATTGGAGAACAATATTGGGGATAGTAAAATTGGAATAAAACAGGATATCTTCATGCCCCTTCATTTCTTTTCCTTTGTGTGCGTGTGTATTCTGGGTGGGGTGGAGGGGAAGGGTGGGTTGATTTCTGGACAAGATGAGTTGAGAATCGTGCAAGGAACATTGTGATCCTTAGTGAAGGAGAAATTTCGGTTTATTGGGGATTCCTAAGCAGCTGATTACTTCATCCACCCTTCCCCTTATGAATTTATTGGAATATTGCCCAAGTCCCTTATTTGTCTGGGAAGTACACAAGGATACGGGTGATTATGTAGGAATTTTCATCCGTTCATAATGCTTTCCGTGAGTGTCATATAGATATCAGATTTCTGGAATTTCTACAGATCTCAATTAGGGACACATGATACATATTAGTTTTAAAATTAATGTTCTTTAAGATTTGTGACTACGGAAGGGTAAAGTTAGAGATGCAGCAGGTATGTAGAGTTCTTTATGTTCGGCCTGTAGGACTTGATACAAAGATTCATGCTAGATACAACTGGGTTTTTGTTCTCTGTATGTGTATCTGAAGTTCTGAACTGTAGAGTTTATGCAGGTACTTTTGTCATAAAATCTGTAACTTCTCAAAAGATTTTGAAAATTAGTCCTCGAAAGGGACTTTTCTTGTCCTTCCTTTCAATTTTCAACCTTCTTCTCCTCGAGAAGTAAACAGAAGAGTGAAAATGAAATTTCAGGTGTTATAGGAATTATATTTGTTGTACTACTTCAATATTGATTTGTCTTGTACATGGATGATTCATTTCATAGAATGTTGCATAATGCTTTGTCCACTTTTTGTAGGTGGATTCCAAACTGAGCAGACCAGGAGGGGATGTGGAGGTAAGCTAGTGTTCCATTGTTAAATTTGAAAACTTAATGGTTTGGCTTCTAAAGTTAGCTTCAATGCATGTGAAGAAAATCTTGGCTTAAAAAACATGCTTACATTTTCGTTAATGGACAATCCCTTGTTTTTTGTTTTTCCTCTTTTGTTATGTGATTAAGGTGCTGGAAATTTATTTGAAATAGTTGTAGCATTAAACATGGATGATTTCTTGAAAGTTTTGATTGCCAATACTTTCTTGACATTGCAGGTACATGCCAGCTGTAGCACAGGGTTGCTATTTATATAAAACTCAGTAGCAGAGTTGGGGAATTGGCTTGAGTGGGAGTGTTTAGTCTTATTCTTGGTTGTCACTCCATCTGAGATTCCTTGCTGCCTGCAAGTGATATCTTTTGTCCTTGAAATGCCTGCCTTTCCTTCCAAGTTTCCTTTCAGGGCCTGTTTCCACATCTGGAAATAAGTTAGGTTTTAAATTCTCTTGGAATTTAGTCTGAATATTACTCTATAAATCAGTAACAATGGCTGTCTAGTGCACAGCGCAAGGGGCTTAAGATGGCTTTCTATTCTGCGGAGGAACAAACAGAGGATTACCTTTTCAAGATCGTCTTAGTTGGTGATTCAGCTGTTGGAAAATCAAACTTGCTTGCTAGATTTGCCAGAGATGAATTTTATCCAAACTCAAAATCAACAATAGGAGTAGAATTCCAGACACAGAAGGTTGAAATTAATGGGAAGGAAGTCAAAGCTCAGATATGGGATACAGCTGGTCAGGAGCGTTTTAGGGCTGTTACATCTGCATATTACAGAGGTGCAGTGGGAGCTCTTCTTGTGTATGACATCAGTAGGCGACAGACATTTGATAGCATTGGCAGATGGCTTAATGAACTTCACAGTAAGCAATACCAGAACTAGTATATAGATAATTACGGTGTATAGTATTCTGATTTGCAGGAGTCGTGCAAAGCATTAGGCAACCATCTGATTTGACATATGCAAATATGAAGGTTTTCGACTTCCCAGGATTGAGATATCTGTTGCCTTGACAAAAATCTTCTTTTTTCCTTGTTCCCTATTCATTGGACTGCAGCCTGTTGTTTTCAGTGACTTTTGGCTGGTATTCCATTTTAATATTTCAGAGAAAGAGTAAGGATCTTTAGGTTGTCTGTTGGTAGTATTAGATCTGCCATGAAAATTGTAGCTACGGTTGATGTCCTATTATATTGCTCTAGTTGGTATCTTGTCTGGAGTATTGCAATTTCTTTAATCTGAAGAACCAGGCATGCTCATGAATTTGATTGCTTTCAGGTGGAATGATTTTCTGCTTATGTATAAAATCTTAAAACCTATTGACAGTGCATAAAACTGGCTTTTACCAGTCTGCATGATGCTTATGTGCTGATTTAGTTATTGATGCAGCTTGTTTGTAATTAGTGCTGAGCAATTTTTTCTCCCTAGTTGGTCCGAAGGTTTAATTTGAGTCTTAACCTATTGAACAGCGCACTCTGACATGAATGTTGTTACAATACTTGTTGGGAACAAATCTGATCTCAAAGATGCCAGGGAGGTCAGCACTGCTGAAGGCAAAGCCTTGGCCGAGGCACAGGGCCTTTTTTTCATCGAAACTTCAGCTTTGGATTCATCTAATGTAGCTGCTGCTTTTCAGACGGTGGTTAAAGAGATTTACAACATCTTGAGCCGAAAGGTTATTCAATCTCAAGAGCTCAAGCAAAAGGATCCTAGCTCGATTGGAAATGGAAAGACTGTGGTTCTACAGGCAGATGGGAACCAAGATGCAGATGAGCAAAGTAAAAAAGGTCGGTGCTGTTCATCGTGAAGTTGGGCATTGTAAAGACATTCTTCTCTCTGTGATCTGAATGTCTCAAATCCCTTTTGGCAATTCTGTTGTAGTTCGCTTTCCTGATTGTGAACCAATTCCTTGTTAGTGTTGAAACAGCAGGGAAAGTGTCTTTTGATAGCGTTCAGGGGGCTATAGGTGAAACTGTACCCACAAGAGTGTAAATGACCTGTGAGAGGTTACAAGATTTTGTTTTTGTTCTCCGATTTTTTTGCCTTCTGTCCGGTTTGTTTGAATTTGTATGGTTATATGTACCCTTGTAAAGTATGTTAATTTCATGGATCCTCTCCATGTCATATTCGTTTATAATAGAATCTCTAGTTATACGTAGCAAATCCCAGCTTTACGGTTCGATAATATCTACTCTACTCTACGAAACCAACCAACCAACCAACCAACCATCCATTGGGGTTGGTCCGATGGTCAGCTATGGGAGGAGGATCAAGGGATGGAAGAGCTATTATAGGAGATCGAATCCTAGCCATTGGGAGTCCTATTTTTGATGTTTAGCAAGGGCGTGGAGAGACAATTTTTTTTTACTGTTTTTGGAACTAAGGATCATCTGGAAGTCAATTAAGTTATTGTTTGACTAAATAAAATACTATTAAAAAAATTACGCAAAAAGTTTTCCACTTTTGGCTTAAATAATCCTTAACCTTGTTCCTTTTTTTTGGGTCAGAAGGAAGGCAGGGTCCTTATTAAACAGCTATCATTAAAAATAAAAATAAAAATAAAAATTCCACTTGCTGCGATAACAATTTTTTATTATGAATTTGTCCATACCTTTTGCATGAAAGGTTTCTTTACTCCCCCCTATAAATAAATCGGGTGCAAATGCCTACCACTAGATTAAGTGGAGCTCCGTATATGGACCCATCCGTTCAATGGAGGAATTCTTTTTATTTGCTTATATATATATATATATAAATATGTTATGAGAAAAGAAGGAAGATATAGGGTCACCCAGCGTTTTTTTATTTTTATTTTTTTTTCCCTTTTCATTTAACATATAGGACCACACAACATATTATTATTATTGCAGAGCATTTGACAACAAATTGATAACGATTTGAAACCTGCCAACTGGAGAGTGATGGGGATGGACTATGCGTTAAGTGTCAAAGAAGCACTTGCTGGGCTGATACAAAGCACCACATTCTGGTTCTTGCATTTTTTAATCCATTTGTTGGTAGTCGACGTGGCCAACGACAGCTGGCCAGGGTCCCTGCCCTCTATTCCAGGGATTCAGTGGGCCATTCCTTTTATCCATTTTTATTTTATATATATATATATATATATACACACACACACACACTTTCACTTTTTGGAGGGGCTTTCAGTACTTTGACTAGAACATCTGGGCCAAATTTGAAAATTTGTAAACTTCATCATCTTCTCCGTCTTTTTCAACCTGCGCTGCCGCCATACTTCCACTAAATATAAACCTGCAGCTGAAATTCGGGCTGGCAGCGAGCTTTCCATTCCAAAGTTTACTGCCACACACACATATAAAAACCTTCTACTACTATGACTCACTCGTTTTTGTTTGCACTTTTGTCCTTTCACGGGGCAACCATGGTGAAGTAAATTCGGGTGTCGGATGGAGTGGGAAAATACAGATCGGGTTCGAGCGAAGGGAGTAAGGAGTTGCCATTATGGAAGGAAGAGGAGATGGTGAACATCCATGGTTGCACTTGCACCACACTTCAGGGACTTCCCATCCGAATGCAAGGTTTTACCCGCTATGAATCCACCGTGTTGACCGGCCCGTTTCGAGTTTCTTTTCCTCTGTTTCTGCAGTTTTTTTTTTGTGAC
This sequence comes from Coffea eugenioides, assembly GCF_003713205.1. Lineage (NCBI taxonomy): Eukaryota > Viridiplantae > Streptophyta > Magnoliopsida > Gentianales > Rubiaceae > Coffea > Coffea eugenioides. Next base: position 2,802,880 of record NC_040043.1, on the reverse strand, counting down.
GAAATGGACGTTGGTGTAAATGAGTAGGGATTTTCCTTGAAATTCTTTCCTTAAGCCTACTTTGGAAGTATAGGAGAGAGAAGATGAAAGGTTATGAGAGAGAAAGGTAAGAACAAGAAGGGAAATAAGTTTCCTCCTATCCTGTTTGGGAATATAGGGGAAAAAAAACTTTCTTTTGTTTGGAAGTTGGAGAGAAATAAGCAGAAAATATTTAAGGGGCCGCTTAGTAATTACCATACTTGTTGTTTGCTAAATAGGAAATGGTGTTGAAAAGTTGGAATAACCTTGTTTGGAAAGGGATTTTCTATCTAAAAATCTCTACGTTTGCTGCGAGCACATTTTCAATCATCTTTTTATCTCATATATATCAAATCGTTACGGTACATTTTCTATAAAAATTCCTGAAAATTGCAATCCAAACGCGGATTGGTGACTCTCAATTCCGAAGTGAATGGGTGGATTTTGTTAATTCCTGTATTTGTTTTCAAGATAATTTTTATTAAACATTTTTTAATCCACTCACATTTTTTACCCTCACCATCTCTCCATTCTTTGCCATTCCATCCCTTCTCACCACTCCTCTCTTTCTCTATGGCATCTTAGAAACTTTTCCCTCGCTGCCATCACTCACCATGGCATCTTATAAACTTCTGCCTTTGCCCTTAGTAGTATCACTCACTAGGGCTGTCAATCGAATCATCTAAGTCGGATTTTAATAGACCTAGATAAGACTCACTTAGTTTGTGGGACATTTGGGTTTCAACTCACGAATTTCAGGCTAATATATATGAAGGTCATACTTGACTCATAATACATTTGGGTTTTGAGCCTAATTCGGGTTCAATTCAAATTCATTTATTACTCCTTAATTTTGTTAATACAATCACTATAACCATTAAGTAGTAAAGTTAATTTAAAATTAACAACATTAAAATTACACACAAACCAGTAAAAGTTCATTAAAAATACATAAATAAAAAAAATTTCAACAATAATTGTCTCTAATTCTTTTAAAATACATGAAAATAATAATAAAAGATGAATAGAATACCAATAATTTGTTTAATGAACTTTAATTGGACCGAGTTTATAAATATCCAAATTCGATTCACATTTTAATCGGATATAAATTTAGGTCCAAATTCTGCCTAGCCCAGAATTATAATAGACTTCCTTTTCTTTTGGGCCCAATGAATTAAGTTCGGGCCAATCTGACCCTATTGACAATCCTACTCCTCAACCTCAAAATCCTAATCCTACACCCCAAATTTCATCCATCACAGCAAGCCCCTGCACCACCTCTTCCCCAAATCCGAATCACTACCCACATCGCTTGAATCTGGTGCCACCCTACTCGAAATTCCCATTGATCTGTTTGCAAGTTATTGACAAGCTCTCAATTTGAATTGTATCAATTGACAAGAAAAGGAAAAGGTGAAATTGTTTCATCATCAGATCTGCTGGTTGGTGGGGATGATTGTTGTTAAAAGCTTCGTAAGATTGAACCCAACAAAGAAAAAGATAGGGAAAAAATGCAATAATAATTTTGATACCTGTTTCACAAAAAATTGTACCAAGCATTAACGATTTCGATGATACCTCTGATTCTTTATAATTCATTCAGTGTTCAATTCCAATTTCAAAGAACGAACCAAGTGACCCCTTAAATTACATATTTTACAGATGTCTCCTTTAACTTCATTGGCCTCGTGGCTTCATCTATTTAAAATGACGAGTAAAAAACCAATCAACCTAATAAGGCTAGGTTAAAAATAGTGGAGTACTGCCTAAGATCTTTTCTCAATCTATCCATTTCTTCCCAATTTTGGGAACAAAACTTTTGTAGGTTTGAAGGGATCCTATTTAGAGTTGTAAACGAGTCGAGTCTGAATCAAGTATCTCATGTTTGAACTATATTTATTAAATTACTCGAATAAGATTCATGGTTGTTCGATAATATTTGAGCTCTAAATACGTGTTTATATATGCAAAATCTTAGTTTGAATTTGAATTCGAACTCGACTCATTTAACATAAATAAGCCATTCACGAGTAGGCTCGAGACGTTCGAATCCAGACTATTTGTCTCACAAAATTGTTATAATCTGCTCGTCTATATTATTAAGAAACAACAGTAGGAATACAATACTAACCCTATATTTTGTGAAATGACAATTCGATTGTTTAAATTTGCGAACGAGTTCGTATTCGTTCGATTATTTATCGAGCCAAAATGTTTGTTCAAGTTCAGTTCATATAAAATTTCGAACGAGCCGTTATCGAACACAAACGAACATAAACGAGCTAAACTAACCAACAATTTGGTTGATCCTATCCTTAATCCCATCTCATGACTTCTTTTCTTTCTTGCATCAACGCCTAAAAGAGAGATGCTTTGACTTTCTTCCCAAATCCCTTCTTCTCTTTCTATTTCTCTGAATCCAAACGGCACCAATTCTGATGGAACTACTTTCCTTTACTTCGTTGGTGGTTTCTTAGAACCAAACAAGGTCTGACTATCAACGCACCCACTGCTAAGGCCATCTTGAAATTAAAATGGTTGACTTGTTGGCGGAGAATGGTTCTACGCCAAGCCAAAGGGCGGTTGGAAAATGTCTAATTTCGGTTGGCATATTAATACACTCTAAATGACCACAAATTAGGTGTGGTCATCAACCTTCGCATCTGGTGCGTCATTCATGTGCTTTTCTTTGTATTGTATACACATATAATTGTGATTGATGAGTCGTACCTGTTCTATTCTATTCTTTAGATGAGTAGGCAAACAAGCAATCCCCTCTGTCCTTCATGCATATCCCACCTTTACTTCAATTTTATATACTGATCAAAAGTTGGATCAAGGAACTAAATGTCCATATTTCAGTTTTTCCCCTCTGGGCTTGATTGTAGGTTAAAAAATTAATCTTTTTCAAAAACAAAATGTAAAGCACGTATGTGAAAAAAACTGCACATGTAATTCTGTGTGTGTGTGTGTGTGTGAGATGAGAACATTTCATCTTTAAGAGGTCATCATGTGATGACAGAGTGCCACGCCATCGGTTAAATCTTATGGTTCATCCCTTGCCTGTACATGAAGCAAGCATAGATGGCTAACTTATTATAGATCAACTCCATCAATCTTATGGATTGAAAATGGGGCCATTAATTACATTCTTATGGATTGAAATACTCCTAATTAATTACAAGATACATGTCGTCATCGACTCTTATTAGCCTTCACATGTCTTAACCCGTTTGGGTTGCAAGTTTTCTGGAATTTCTGGAAAAAAAAAGGGTATATATAGTAACGATGTAATAACGTTGGTGAGGTAGCAGAAGAAAAAAATGGGTGGAGAGAAGTCTTTCTTAATAACTCTTGCTTGACTTTCACAAAACTGGGCGCCGCTCGTGTTAGAAAATTGAAGGTGACTGAGCCTCGGTTATCATTCAGGCAATGGCAGATGAAGAAGAAGATTTGTCCACTCAAGCGTTAGTTAAGAGTTAAGACTCATATGGGCTGTTGGATGCGACGACGGTGACTTGCTATCATGGATGGACCCGTACAACTTCTTGCTATTTTGAGGAGTCTGCTTACTTCCACGCTAGCCTTCGTTTTTAGTACTACTGACTAACCGTTAATTTTTTAAAATTTTTACGTTTTTATTTGTCGACAGGGCTTGGCAGTCAGATGCGGTGGAAAACAAATGACGAAACCTACTTGAAGGGTGGCTAGTCAATAGGCATCCTACGACCGAAAGGGAAGGTTTTAGTTATTAGTATATAGTACAATACAAGTAAGCAAAGCATTTTTCTCGAAATCTTACGAAAGAAAAAGAGGCACAGATGAACTTAGCAGAATTGTGCTTTAGAGTCACCCTTCTTTTTCCTACCCTCCATTTGTTAATTTATTAAAAGAAACTACTTGAGTTGTGTGTGCTTCAAGGTCATGAGAGGCTGCTACCATTCACCTAATTTTACCACAACAATTTTAATCTCTCTCGGCCTGTTTTCTTTGTACCATTTTTACTCCTTTGATGCTATAGTTCTTTTCCGATGTTCAGATATGTGTATTTTGACAATTGAAAAACTTAAAATATTTTCATTGTCACTGTCTTTTTAATAATTAGAATTAAAGGGATAACAGTTCTAATTGAAATTTTTAAAAGAATATATCAAGTAGTTATTGAAAAATTCAGGGTTATTAAAGTAGTTATTAAAGTAGTACTCCAGGTCCAGGGAGATTAGTCTGGCAAAGCCAGAATACTCCCTGGTTGACAAAACAAAAAAAAAAGTAGTTATTGAAAAATTCACAAAATAACTTTGAGTACAAGTAACTGTGGGGTGACCATATTAGCTGTTTATTATGTTATTCATCTTTTACAAATAGGTTGAGTTTGATTTTTTCTTTTGTTTTTGGAAAATAATGTGCATCATTTTGCTTTTTTTTTTTTTTAAATTTTATATATTATCAAATTTTTTTGTTTTTGTGTTTGAAAATAGAAAAGGTAGCAAGATTATTGGTTGGTGCAATTGTACCAGTTGTATTTCCAATTGCGTGAAATAAATTTTCTCTCAGACCACGCTCTCTTTCTCTCCTCCCTCCCGTCTCCATAGATATATAAATACTAGTATTATATATAATCGTCTCCCCACAAACGTATCTTCTGTCTAAAGAACTGAAATTGTGAAAAAAAAAAAAAAAAAAAACAAAACACACAAACAAAAGGGGAGAGCAAAAGAGGAACAGAGGCCTTTACTTCCTTAACTTTTCTATCTATATGCTTCCTCTCGGATCTTGATTTTTATTCAAATATCATCTGGGTCTTTCTCATTTGGTAAATTTAAGCTCATGATTTTCATCGACTGTTAGTATGGTCCCTTTTTTAATTTCTTTTTTCATATGTATCTTTTCGGATAAAGTTTGAATCTTTATTGGTTTTAAGGAAATTTTTGATTGTGGGTCAATCTGTTTTTGATCTGTTTATTATCAGATGATCTGCTGTTTACCATCATATTATTGATTTTTTTAGTTGACTGATACAATCTTCACGTTTCTAGTAATTTCCTTGATAAAGAGAAGTTTCTTTTTAACTCAATCTGCATTCTGATGCTTTGTACTGGATGCTTTTTTTTTTGATTAAGCATTGGATAGTATCTTGGAGACTACTCCGAAAAATGGAAACTCAACTATCTATCTGCTAATGTATTTGGACAAATTTTGTATCACTTTGTAGATCTGTGTAAAGTCTGGATTTTTATCTAATTGATTGGATTTTAAGCAGATGATGTACCCTTATTCTGTCTTAGTGGGTAAAAATTTAGAATCTGTGGAAATTGAGTAATCAGATGGTTTCTATTGCGATGTGCAGAATGGAAATGGAGTCTGGCAAGTTGTTCATTGGTGGGATTTCTTGGGACACCGATGAAAAACGCTTGAGAGAGTATTTCGAAGCTTTTGGCGACGTGGTGGAAGCTGTGATCATGAAAGATCGGAACACGGGCCGCGCCCGTGGTTTCGGTTTTGTTGTTTTTGCTAACGCTTATGTTGCAGAAAGAGTTGTCAAGGAAAAGCACGTTATAGATGGCAGAACTGTAAGTAACTGGTTGCAGATGATTTTCTAGTTGACTTTCTTTTGGTATTTAATGACATTCTGATTGAAGCTCGTTAAATATCTGATTACGTGTACCCTGGCAATAATTTTCAATCCTACAATGCTCGTCAAAATCTTACTGAACTTTGTGGTTTGAAATTAGTGACGCATTTCTGTGACTCCAGAGTTCTGTCATCTTGTAACTTTGAGCCTGATTAATTACAGAATTTGGATTTGACGTGTCTTCAAGAGACTCTTTTGCTTGTTCTGTTTTGGATTGATGCAGCATGTGACTTTTCCTGATTGAACTAAAAGAATGTTCAAGGATGATGCGTCTTTAGAAATGCCTCTAATTAAGGAATGATAGCAATTTTGGAGTGTCTTCTGATAGTTCATAGTCTCACCACTGTGAAAGTGGTAATGGCATATGTTAATTTGAAAGAAGAAATGTCCCTCAGTAACATATGAAGACTTAGTGGAAATGACATATGATGGTGTTATGCTTACATTTGTGCAAATCTTCTTAATGCTTTACAAAAAATAAAATGGCAGGACAATAGGAAAGGATTGCCATATAATGGTCATTTTGCATCTCTTCTTTATGTTCTCTCGTTCAATACCTTGTATAGCAAAAAGCGAAAATGTTTCTCTCTTTCATATCTTTTTAAGTTAAGAATTCTGAAACCAGAGCAGAATGGGAAAAGGAGCAAGTCAGGACATTTTGGACTTTATCTCAAACTTCTTGTCAGCAGTTCCCCTCCGCACCCAAAAAGGAAAAAAATGAGGGCCTGGGTATACCTTTTTGGAAGTCCTCGTGTTTCTACATCTTCTACCGGTTTCACGCATCATTTTGAATTTATATTTAACAGTGTGTTCAATAACAAAGTGCTCTGTTCATGATTTTGATTAGAGACTGGGTGATGTCCTTTCAAAATTTATTTTTAATTATTCAGGTGGAGGCAAAGAAAGCTGTTCCCAGAGATGATCAACAGAATCTAAGCAGGAGCAATGGCAGTATTCAGGGATCACCCAGTCCTGCTCGCACAAAGAAGATTTTTGTAGGAGGTTTACCATCCACAGTCAATGAGAGTGACTTCAAGAAGTACTTTGAGCAGTTTGGTACAATCACGGATGTTGTGGTGATGTATGATCATAACACGAAAAGGCCTAGAGGTTTTGGTTTTATCACTTACAATTCAGAGGAAGCAGTAGATAGGGTTTTGCACAAAACTTTCCATGAGCTTAATGGCAAAATGGTTGAGGTCAAGCGGGCTGTACCCAAGGAGCTATCTCCAGGGCCAATAAGAAGCAACTTAAGTGGCTATGGTCATGGTTTGAATAGAGTCAACAACTTTCCTAATGCCTACCCTCAAGGATATAGCCCAAGCCCGATGGCTGGTTTTGGAATGAGAATGGATGGAAGATTTAGTCCAGTTACTGTTGGTCGGAGTGGATATCTACCCTTTAATTCCTCTAATTATGCTATGGGACCAAATTTGGATTCAGGCTTGAGTTCTGATTTTGGGGGAAGTGGGAGTTATAGTCCTAACATAGGTTATGGACGTGGTTTGAACCCTATTCAGAGTGTGTATTCAAACAGGTTTAGTGGTCCAGTTGGATATGGTGTAGGCATTGGTGGAAGTGGTTCTCTGGTGAACTCAGCCAGTCGAAACATGTGGGCTAACGGGGGTATAAATTATGATAGCAAGACTGTAAATTCAAATGATTTCGTTGGATCTGGAAGTGGGAATACTGAATTGCTTGGTGCTTTTGGAACTATTGGAGCAATTTGGGGTTCCTCTCCTGGCTCAGGTCAAGTTGGAGGAAATGGTTCTTTTAGCAGCAGTAGCATTAATTATGGCAGTGGAGAAGACAGCTTTATGGCTGGGGCAGGGTATGGAAAAGTCAGTGGAAGCAATGTTGACACGAATGCATCATATGCTGCAAGAAGTGATACACATGATATGGCTTTTGGAAACTTGTATGGTAGTGGTTCAATATATGATGAGCCCGCATGGCCATCATCATCTCCAGAGTTGGCAAGCTCTGGAACCTTTAGTTATAGGCTTGGGGATACCACTTCAAATGTTACACCCAGCAACTCTGTTGGTTATGTTGGTGGTTATAGTGTTGCAAGTAGATCTAATAGAGGTAAATATTACTTTTTCCCCCTATTCCTTTTTCCTTCAAGCTTTTGCTGTGGTATGTGGTGAAGTTTAATACTCAGCTTTCTCAATATGCACTATTGTCAAGCTGGATAACTTGTGGAGACATGTTAGGTACATTGTCTCCACAAAAATTGTAGTAGCTTTGCTTGAGATGCGTTTCCTTGCAAGTTCTTAGTAAATCTTCACCAGACATTTATCTCAGGGGAAATACTATGCAATTTATATAATGGTTCTACTTTGTGCCTTGTAAAATAAGTACAACATGGAATTGGTGAAAATCATTGGCATGAAGACAGCCTAGTTGACAGACATGAAATTGGTGCAAGTCTGGTCTGAAGTTTTTTCGTGCATTCAAGGAGAGCATGCATGTCATAGGTTCATTTGGTTCATGTGGTTTTCTTGGGTTTGCAATGCATCACTTGCATGATGTTAGTTTGATGCTTGTACTTGGCAAAATATTGCTATGATGACACTGATTTCGCAAAGATAGGATTTGTTTCCTTTGTAGGGTCAATTTCTGCTTTATAATACATTAAAAAGCCCAGAAAAATTGGGAGATAGTTTCTTCTCAAGTACCATAAACCAATGTTTTCATCTCGTTTTCTATGGGGTTTGAGAACGACATCAAAAGATTGAAAATAATTTGGGCTTGAAAAGGGGCAGGTACCTAACTTTGTTTAGTGGGGGGCAAAACTTGTAAAGGGAAAATGTGGCAAACTTCCTTTGACATATGACATCATGGTGTTTTCTTTATAAATGAAAAATAAAAAATCACATCAATATTGTGGATATATGAAACTTCAACATGGTTTTTCTATCTTCATAGTCATAACAAAATTTAAAATTTGTCTTAACATATGGTTATTAATTAATACTATGGAAATGGACAATAAAAATAGAATTTTGGGCTTTGATTGTTCATTAAATTAATAAATTTCTTAATGAACCAAACATGGATTATGAGTCAAATAAACTCTTCAATGGCATAAAAAAGGGTAAACATAATCTGTCCAGCAAGTTAAATTGGTGTACCAAAACAAAAAAGTGAGCAAAAGAGTAACTAGCCGAGGAGGCCTAGGTCCAGTGGCCGAGGTTGAGGCTTCAAGACTTAGAGGTCCTGGGTTATAGGTTCCCTTTCCCCTTCCCACTTCTTAAATCTCACACCTCTCTTGCTGGAAAAAATAAAAAATAAAAAATGCAAAGGAGTAATCAACATAAGCAAAATAGGAACCAAGTACCTACTAATGTGCTTACGAGTCTGTCTATAGAATTTAGTTGAATAAATGGGAAGTGGGGGCTAGTTACACTCTTGAGGTTTGAGCATCTTGTCAGTCCTAGGAGATTTAAAGGCTGCACTGGGGTCAATACCTCTTGTTTGAGTGTTGTCGATGGAGAAGATTTTTAGAGCTATTTATTTTGTATTATCCAATGCTCTAAATATTAAAGCATGTTCTTCATTTGGATATTAGTTCTTTTTAGCCATGCAAGTTATATTACTGCCCAACTATTGTTGCCTGAGAGTCCATCGGAAGTAGTTATTTTGTTTATTTAGAATGCATTTGATGCGAGTGACAGAATTTTGTTTACTGCCAACCTACCCCTTGAAGACCTACGATCATTCTTGTTCATACAGAAGAATAATCATTTAAAGCTTAGACAAGAGACAAGGCAACCCTCTCTTAAGAGGCCTTTTACAAATGAATGGCCTAGTAGATGAGATGCAATACAGCTAATTACGTCTCCCAATTTTATGTTCCAAGTCCCAGGGTTAATACTTATACTGTTCACAAGTTAAAGGTTTTGTGCACTTCATTATATTGCATATATTGTACTTCATGTGATGGTAATGAACCATGTTTAGATTCAAATTAGAGACTAGATGTTTCCTTTTATGAGAGAAATGATGTGCTAGTTATACGGCGTCGTTGATGCTTTTTTCTCTTCTATTGAGCACTGGAGTATTTGCAATTAGTATCTCAAGATTTTCAATGCATTTTTTACACATGCTTAATGAGTTAATATTGGTTTTATCTTTGACAAGTGGAGTAGATTTTCTATCTTGTTGATGCTGGTTTATTCTATGTTCTGTTGTTTTAATGGTGAAAGCTGTTTTTAATAGTTCTCTTGCAGTATGAAAATTTTAGGTTGGCTCTGTATGATGACTGGTTATTCAAATAGGTTGTATTAGACCATGCATCATTCATTATTTTTGTTCATTTGCTGTTTGCGTTTTGACTGTCATCGTTTGTTTGTTTTTTGGCTTAATTACATGCTTTATTAATTTGCTGCAGGAATTGCTGCCTAGGAGTATGCCATATGGATTTCGTAAAGTTGTAGGTGAAAGTACAAGCTGAACTACAATGACAGATGGTGAATTACTTGTTTATGTGGAAGGAAGATATATCTGGCTAGCAATGCATTTAGTTAGGTTCAATTGAAGTATGACTATACGGGTTCTATAGGACGCGCCAAGATGAGCATCTGCAAGGGATTTCGTGTAAGATTTGAACTTGAGTTTCTCAATATAGGTTTTGGTTCTAGGCATTTTGGTTGAGTTGTAAAATTGGATTGCGGGATATACAGTGAAATGTTGTGTCATGCATGTGTAGTGACATGGTGAGAGATAAAAAGAAAAGAACAAAAAAGGCAGATTTTTCGTTTCCCTCAGATTCTTTTTCCCTTTTCTGCTGTAATATTCGAACTAAATCTCTGGTATTTGTCAAAGTTCTTATTTGTTATAGCCGGCTTCCCTTCATGGGTTTTGCTATACGCAGACTGTAAGAAACGTTTCGTTCATTATTAGTGGAGTATCTGGAGAGGAAGATTGGCTATTCCATTCCTGGGGACAGGAATTACTAAATGCTGATTCAGTTTCTGTGAACTTGCTAGTTTAAAAGCTTTATTTCAGTATTGTTGGGAGTTCTTTCTTCATTTGAAATTCGTTTGTGTTTTGTTTACTTGCAGTGTTAGGTACTCATCCTCGTGGTGAATCCGAATATTGGGACGGTAAACGGCTCGAAAAATATAGATATAGTAAACTACTATTCTAAATATGCTGGGAAAGCCCAATCATTAACCATCAGATCAATAGCAATTTAAGCTGTCCTCCAGATGCCCTATTTGCTTGATGCTCAAATATGTTTCCAAGTTTGGACCAGGGAATCCTGGGTAGACGCTATAGCCTTTTATCTGTGCATTCACCTTCGATCAGAATCGTGTAATATACATACACGGATCACAAATATTGCACGAGACATGATGGTTTTTTCACTCATGGTGGCAAGCTAGTAAAATTCTGCATTATCAACCGTTTATATATATAATATCAGGAGTAAAATTTGTTGCCCTCTGCCCTTTGAATTTCTTTTTGTTTTCAAACAGTATTTTTCCACTATGATTGACGGTGAAAGGTTGCAGTTGTGTTTCCATCCAAAACGATGATATATTGAGGATGGGAGTTCAGAAAATGGTGGGGGAAGGCTCCTGTGCAGTTTGGGTTCAAGACAAAATGGACTTGTGAGTTACACCTTCTGTTCTGTGGAGTTACATATCTATTTTCGTTCCTTTTTTTTTTTTTCCCTCCGAATCATCACCACTTCCTTCCAAATACCATCCTAACACCTAAAAATAAACTAATAAAAGGAAAGGAAACGGATTTACGTACGAAGAGACCTCATCAATGCGAAAGACTTCTAATGTAGAATGAGTAATGATGATGTTTATCTGAGTACAACTTCCACGCAACACCAGCCTTCCAAATGCCATCCTAAAAATGGACCAAGAACAACTGCTACACTTCCCAATGCAAGTGCAAAGGGCGTGGGCTTCATATCTTCCCAGCGGCTAACAAGGAGTTTTGGAAAAAATACTGTGGTCGAAGAGCATTAATGATTGCTCGGAAGTTGGAAGTAACCTTTGGCATGAACGCAAAACCCACAGAAACAAAAATGAGTTGGGAGGATTCCACGAACCCATAACCTTTAGCAATCAAGCTTTGGGAAAGAGTTGCGTTCGCAAGTGCTGAAGCCATCTGAATCACATAGTTCCCATACTTATCATGTTCGCCAAGCTGTAACACTACTGTTGGTGTTACCGGCTGTAATCTCCTCCAAAACAAGAGGAAGACCTGCTTGGGATTGTTAGCACCTTTGCCTGATGATGTAAACTAAGTTCCATACTTGTACAGCAATACCGGCATGATCATTGATTTTGGTTTTGTTCCAATTAAACGGGTAAGCTAGAATAATCCCGCAAATTTACATTTCACTAGAAAGAGTTTAGGCATATACTACTCAAAAGAAAATCAAATGAAAGGCGATCTGCGTGGTCTGCAATTAGATTAAGAAGGCCGTATCCATTCCAGTCCCAATCAGCGCTCTTAATTGCCAATTTAACTGTTGGAAATAAGCCGGCATGGAGCTAGCATAGAGTAGGAAGTGAATTTCGTAGTACAGTGAATGGTAAAAGTTTCTAATCTTGGCTTGCAAAACGAAACATTCAAGAAGGATTGCTTCTCACTTACTACTTTTATGACAATTTCATTGAGGTATCCATTTGGGACCTTTCAATTAACCTCTGAAGAAATGGTTGGCCATGAGGGTCGCTCATGACATGACCAACCATTTAAGACAGGAGCAGACCTTCATCATTGTTTCTCTCATCTGATAATAGTATCCTTTTTCAATTAGCCCAATCCATTTCTCTGAAGTCTGAACCACTGGAAGTAATAAATACTTCATGTGCTTTGCAAGTCCCATGCAGTATCGTAATTAAGATACCAGAATATTTTTTTATAATTTTGATTGTTAACTTCATGCTAAAATATTTATCTATATCTTTCAATTTTTGTTTACCAACTCTTTCGAATGCATCAAGTATAGACTGATGTTTTCCTAAATTGACCCTTGTTTATTTCGAGCTTTCAATAATTTGTATCTTTAATTGTAACAAACAAAATATTGATGGTATCATGTCTTATCAAAGTTATTCAACATTTTTAATATCATTACACTTGAACCACAATAATTTGTATCCTTATATGATCATTACACATGAGCCATCAAACTGTAACTCTTAAAAAAAGAAAAAGATGTGACTAAATTGCTAAAGACATTAATATTTTGAACAATATGCCAATATCCACATCTTTGCTTATGGGTTTCCTTTTTTTTTTTTTGCTAATAATGCATGAAATGATTCAATATGAAATCAGATGCATGTTTTTAAAATTGAATAGATGTGAAGTCTTTGTACATGACTCTTTGCATTCTTTGTAGTGTTGTTGTTTTTGTTAATAATGTGACGCCATATTTAATTAATTCTTTATTCCTACTCATTCTTGTAAATTGAAAATTTGTTTGAAGAGATAGTTGCAAATTCCATTTCTTTATTTTTTGGTTTTTACTTCATTTATATTTTAGTCTTTTTGGCAGGCCCCTTAAAAAAGTACAAAGGACCCCTATGTCTATACAAAGTGAACCTTGAGATGGATTGCAGGGTAATCAAAGGGTTTTATATTATTATTACTTTTTAATAATTTATACTTGACGTTCTATTTTGTAACTGTTAGCATAACTTTTTTAATCCTCCCAAGTCCCACCCTTTCCTCTATCTATCCCACCACCCTCAACCGTTAGGCGCAGGATTTGAACTCGGGAAAGACTTGAGAGCCCTTATCTGACCATTGTCAGTGTCACCACAGCTAATAGACAATAAATATCATCATTATTGGACTAATAACCATCATTATTTATCATGTCATAATTTAAATTTAATGTTACATTTCTTTAACTGTTACCACAATTTTGGTGAAAATCAATCATGTTGTTCGATTCTAAGACCCTACTACAGCTTTCTGACCTGAAGATGGTTTGGGATCTCCATCTACCGGAAAAACTACAACACTAAAAAGATTTAGGCAAGGTAAACTGCCCAGTAATTAATGGTGCGAGTGTTAGCCGGAATTTGGCAGATATTGCCAATTTCCACTGGTTGTTTATTGGCTGATTCATGAGAAAAAAAAAAAAAATTTGAATCTCCTCTGCTAGCTAGTATGTGTTGGGATCGGAATTTCGGCTTCGGCTTAAATCCTCCATGATTGGTCAAAGCAAACACCTTCTATCCGATGCGGGAGAGAACCACCAAACATCCTAGCCATTGTGCACGGTTACCTAGAATCTGGCACATGTAAAAAGTACGATGAAAATGTTTTTTTAATCTCTGCTCTTCCAACATTTAACATTCCTAGCCTAACCAAGATTGCTCGAATTCATTAAAAAAAAAAAAAAGGAACAAACTGTTATCAAGAAAGGATAAAACCAAATAAGTAATTGTTATGTATTAATTATGACTTGAAATTCTTCTCAGCTACGCGACATCTTTTTTCATTTCGTCATTTGTGCACTGCTGGTTAAGCACTCAAATTTAGAGCAAGAAGGCTCAAATCTATAGCAGGGTCCCTTGGATTTAGTCTTATGGACAATGTTAAAATCTAGTAATGAAAATGTCTGGAGAAGCCTGAAGAGGTGATTTTTGGTGGGCAGATAGACCGACCTAAATCAGTCCTCTTTGGGATGAGGTGGTGTACCTTTGCTTGTCCGAAGTGGATGGCGGGGCTTCTCCCCTGGTATCACTCCGACGATTAAGTTAGTATGAGAACGAGAAAGATAATTGTATATGAGAATGAACAGTCCGCTTACTTGTTGGGAGTGTGTGGGGTATTTATGGAGTGAGAGTGGATGGCAGGACGGAGGTCTTATGCCGGTGGGACCCATGCCCTGCCATTACGGCTCTGCTCCCTGTCAGATGGCCTGACCCTGACACTGTAGCCGCCTGGACAGGGTGACGAGGAGTCCTTTGCAGTAGTCATTAAGTGCGACAGTGCTTTTCAGATAAAGCACTGATCCCGGGTGATGTCAGGTGTCTTGGCATCATCATCGTGCAGCTGAGGTGGAGTTGCCGAGGTCACCTACACGGTAGACTGGGGATGTGGCCGAGCTTAGGGGGTATGCCCAAGACACGGATGAGCTCTGATGAGGGACGAGGTGAGTTCGCCTCGGACATGCGGGGTGGCCGAGGTGAGCACCCTCAAAGCCAAAAGAAAATTTCACAAGCTCGTTTTTACAAGTTGGATCCCCAGTGGCCACAAGACTTTGCTCTATCACTACTTAATTCTACCGTAGCATCTTCCCTTGAAATTAATTAGGAAGACGGGGGTTTGATCTATCACTTCTCTCTTTGCTTGCCCCAGAGGTTCTAACATACAACACCATCACTAAAATAAACAATCTGAATAGACTGTTGGCAAGGGAGAGGGCAACAGCAGATGAATGAACAAAAATTGGAAATATTACAGTCCAGAAATTGAGTCCAGAAAAGTCCCCGTGTCATATATCCTATGTCATTGTTCTGCATGCTATATAAATGTACAAGCATCGAATTCAACCAAACAAATCTCTGATTTTGAGGTTGGATTGCAGTAACCAAGTATGAGCAAAATGGAGGCACATTCAGAAGTTTATTGTGTAAGTTGTCAATATGACAGGACTCCTTTGATATCCAAGAAGGATGCCTCATCAGTGATTACATCAGTTTTTGCTGAAACAAGTCTAAGCTAAAAGTTGCATGCACGGTACGTAATTTTAAAATCTAATATTCCCTTTAAATGGAATCCTTTGAATAATGCCCATTCCAAAATGTAGTACCTGCTGTCATCTCATCAATCTCCATTTCTATGACATTGTCTTGTCCTGGGAAGAAATTTCAATGCAGTGAGTGAGTCAGTAAAAATATTGCAAAAAGTTTTGGGAAGCTTTGTCAGTGCAACAGAAAATCTATTTAACAACAATACCTTGCGTTCTGCATAAAATTAGTTTTGCTGAAGAGTTTTTCCCACATTGGAATGTAGAGCTCGTGCAAGATGTTTAACATGAATCAACCGTATCTTTCTTCCAGTAACACCTGGACGACAAACATAAACTAGTCCATAAACCGTGAAAAAACACGTTCAGGCCTTGATCTTTGTACATTAAACTATACTTATCCTGACATGGAATGGCAGGTCAAAAAAATGCTAAAAAAGTTTGATCCTGCACTTACAATGTGGATTTACTATTTCCTCGTTTATCACAGCTGCTCCAATTTGTCGACTGTCTCTGTCTGTGCCAGTTTTATCTACAGGAGAATTCAGTCTTCGCGCGAGTTGTTTTATTTGATTTAAGCGCAGAATTCTTGGATACTTGTATGATTCATTTAGAGTTGTTTCACCTATTGGATTCACAAGCAAGTAGCATAACTATGTGATGCGCCACTACAGAAAGATACAGAGAATAAACATTTATCATATGCTGATTTACTAACAGTCTGCTTTTTACCCCTTTAACTTGTCATACATGTATGTTTAGACGCAACAAGTAAAAGAACATTTACCATCAAACTTGATGACAGAAGCATGCTTTTCATATGCTCCACCAAATCCATCTTCAAATGTTCCACAATTAGATTGGATAGTAAATTCTGGAAGGGAAACCAGGGCAAGATTATCATTTTGCACGTCCGATTCGACTTCACTACTCGCATTGCTCAAGTTAACATGTGTTTGCTGAAAGCCCAATTGAGCGTTGGCTGCTCTTTGTCTTCGCAACTGATAGTTTCTACGCCGTCTAGCCAAGTGTCTCTCCCTCTCTTCAAGACTCATAGACTGCCTCCTTTGTCTGTCTCGCATTCGGCGACGTTCCCTCTCTCGTTCTTTTTGTCTAGCACGCCAGTCTGCATACTCTTGTGACTCGTCAGTCGCCATTAATTTGAACGGCTTCTTGAAGGTCAACTCATCCAAAAGTTCACCTTAACGTTCTTACAATATCCTGCAACTATCCCTCCATCAGCTTATCACGTTTTTGATAATCTGCAAGTATAAACTTACTGCTTTCAGTAGCAAATATTGTAGATGAGGTTTCCCAATTCTATAATTTTTGTAATGCTCCATACAAAAAGATATCATAATCTGTCATGAAATATTCAAGGGGGTCAGGCCTCACCTGCATAACTAAAAGGAACTTTTCTGTTCCCTCAGAGCTTTAAAGGCATTGTGCGGAATAATACTGAAAAAATACAATAGTTCAATATACGAAATAATTTGGACAAGAATATCAATTTTTCTTGAATTTGATGTATCAGGCTGATCTGTAGAAAAGAACAAAAAACAGCCCGACTGACATTGGCGAATAGAAACGCACACTCAGGCACTATTTTTAGTCCTGCATTATCATCCACGCCCACTCATAAACAACACACACAGTCACACAATCTTTTGCCTGAAAAAAAAAACCCTTTTAAAAAAAAATTGCTTTTCAGGGTAGGAAGAATACACTGGCACATGTATATCTACTTGAATTTCATTACACACCATATGTATAGCGTTGCACCAATTTTCAGCCTTATTCCTTGGAAGCTATAATTACAATTGAAACAACTTATACAAAGAATCACATTGGTAAAATCAGAAAACAGGCAAAAGCCAGAGAAAACCAAAAGTTCATCTTCATTTTCGAGCCAGAAAATTTCGTGAAAATTGGGGGAAAAGCCATATCAGCTTTGCTGGCGGCCCTCAAATATATAAACAGATATGCAAAACCCGCGTGTGGATACTAGACTAGATATGCAGGTTAGGCCGCGACATTTTACTGAATATGGATAACCTTCAATAGCCATCTTCTAAAATTTGGAAGATATGAATTAAAAAAAAAAAAAAAGAAAAACAAGAAGAAAAAGGCAAAAATGAATAAACGCGCTAATGTGTGACATACCTAATAGAGGGTTGGTACGAGGTTTCACAGGGAGACAAATCAGCGAGCGGTGTCAGACTGGAATGAAATGATGCTGATGGCTGATATGACTATCCTAAGTATGGTTTTTTCTTGGAATGGACCCTTCACCTTGACCTTGGGGGCATTATTAATGTCTGGTGGCAGAGAAGCCAGAATGTTAGATTGATCCAGCGACGCAACTGTCCCGGTGCTGCCCCAAGCTCAATTTTCTAATTGGCCAGGCTGCTTGTATTTGGGAAAAGGGGGTTCATTTGAACAAACAGACCATTAGTTCTTGTTTGGCACCTCGCACTATCATGGAGCAAATTCGAGGGGATTTACCAAATATGGTATCTTATTAATTCATGTCATCAATTCTGTCCATTTTCTTGGGACTCGAAGCAATTTAGCCGTCTGGTTTCAGGGAAGGTCAAACAGAATAAGCGCAGGTGACACCGGTGCTCTTTTTGACTTAAAATGGTTCATCATATTTCCTCCATTTCGTGCCATAAAATTTAATGGAATCCCCAAAGATGGATTTTTTCATGTTCCATCCTAAATAAATTTTATGTCCCCAGATGGCGTGGCAGTGGCAACTGACAAAACTCATAAAACTTGTATATGATTGAAATTTTGTTTTTAAGGAAAAAAATTTGATAATTGGAAACGTTTTCATGACATTCCCATTTGGGTTGCTATCTTTTGAAATTTTTGAAGAAAAATGTATTATAGCAATTTGATATATATTAGGTAAAAAAATGATAAAAAAATGTGTTCATAAAAAATGTGAAAAACCCTTTTCTAAAAAACTGCAATCCAAACAACCCCTGTGAACGTCAATATGAGTTTGTATTAGACTTAGATTCAAACTTCTATTTCGATATGAGAATAACTCCTAAGATTCAAGTATTGAAGAAGCAAATCTTGGGCGCCCCGGGGGGGGGGGAAGGGGAGAAGTGATTGGATTTCTCATACATGAGAGATTTTTTCAAAATCCATGGCAACATGTGACGAACAAGATAAAATTGGGCCTAATCCTCGGTAATTCGCAAACTGCCAAAGTCTGAAAAAAGGGGGAAAAAAAAAAGAAGAAAAGAAATGGCTAACAGAGATTATGCCTGGTCAAACAACCTAACTATTAGGACTAACGCACGCCCGAAGCAGTTAAAAGAAACACTAACGTCTCTTCCTTTACCAAGAAGTGTAGGTTCTGAGCTCACAATTTCAAGTTTTAATCCCTATGCTGGCTAGTTTACATGTACAAAGTAGTCGTCGACTCTCAAGAGGAAGGTCCTAAAGAAATATAGCTAGTCTTAGCTAGAGAATAAGTACAAGTGACAGCAACAATGGCAGTACAAAGTGGCACGAATTGATAGGCAAAATTTTTATACATTTCACGCAGCAATTGCTGGTGAGATCTATCTCCAAGCGGAACAAGTTGCGAGGGCTCTGTTCTTCCATCCAAGATAGAGTGCACCATCCCTGTCAACAAGCCAGTAATTGGAGCTGTACTCCTTCAACATGTCCCTGATGGCATTGCCTACTGAGAAACTCAAAGGGCAAGGCACAAATCCGGCCATCGCAAGTCTCAACCTCCACTTACCAAAAAGTTCGTGCCTTTCTACCCGGTCAGCTCCTTCACATGCTACAATGTTGACAATGTCCCTTGCAATGCAATGCTCCTCCGCGCTTATCCGCTGTTTATCATTCCTTGGGCGGGTAGCATCTATCGACTCAAACATAGCTGTGTAGTACTCCAGCGTTTCACAGAACCGATGATAGAATGGGGCTGTATTCGTGTTTGACTCCTGCTCAACAAGAGTAACTACCTTGGGTGACAAGCTCTTTATTAGTCTCAGTAAGCGGTCTCGATGATTCATTGTGTTTACACTCTCGTCAGGCATGTGGTGCAGCATGTAAGGAAAATTAACAGCCAGAGCTTCTCCATGTCGAACCTTGAGATTTTCCAGCTCTACCTCACATCCTGAGAGAGCCGCACCATGGAATTCAAATGGCACCCCACAAGATGCCGCAACGTTGGCTAACCTCTGACCCACAACATCAAGTCCTCCGCCTCGGGCATGAACAGACTGGGAGTCATCAACACCTGTCACACGAATGAATGGAGGTCCACCAGGACGATGTGCAAGCGCCTGAATAAAAGAAACCCACTGGCTTCCCTGAGCAAGACAAAAATCAATGACGTGTATTCTGTTTTCATGTTCCATAGCTTCACCAATCACAACATTGGCAGACATGTAGGCAAACTTGAAGTATGGGCAGATTTGATAGAGAAAATGCATATATGACATTAATTCTGGACCTGTTGGTTCTTTGCATTTCAGTTTTTTGTATATTATGCTTCCTGAGGACAACAACCGTGCTCTAAGCCCTTCCATCATATATGCACTTAATCGCTGAATAGGATCCCCAGAGATTGAAACCCTCTGTTCTAACTCATTCATCAAACCTTGTGCAGTGGAAATCTCAGCATTTGATACTGCTTCAGCACAGGCAAGAAGTAATTGTTTCAAGTCCATGGTATGGGCCATTTGCACCACTCGGTTCTCCCTTGTTGAGAAAACAGGTTGACCCACTACATTGTTGACGGAGCAAGAGCTGCTGTCATCAATTTCAGACTCTTCCATTAATTTGATCTCCAATTCTCTCAGCACATTCCTCAATTCATTGCTATCATCAACACCAGAGGACCCACTTAATGGTGAACCATAAGTATTATCAGAAGAGTGATGGACATCTGACATATAGGACTGTGAACATTGTGGTGAGAAAGGACTTCTATTAGATGAGACGCTCACAGTAGAAGGTGAATCGCTGTTAACATAATCAGTCATTGGTAAGGATTCCAAGGTGGCAAATTGTTCGTTGCAAGCTTGAAATGACACCTGGGCCCCTTGGCTGCTATTATCAGCACAGACATTGCTGTTCAATACCTGGAAAGGGGACAAGTTATATGACTCGATCTGCTGAAAGGGTTGATGGTACAACATGTGGATGGCTTCTGAAGTCTGAGAAGCCTGGGATGCTTGCATCTGAGAGTAAGTGAATGAATTGGCTCAGCTATGACAAGTCAAGGTAGGGTAATCACAGGCAAAGGTAACCTATTGAAAAAGAAAAGCGACCAATTTGTCAAACAACTTGCTCAACAAAAGTCACAATCAAGACTTGGCAAACAAAGAAAACAGCAAGCTATTAAATCTTAGTAAATATAAGATGTTACATATGATGCAAATAACAAATCAAATGTTCCCTCCAGTCTCCTGAATGACCTCATCTGTCATTCTAACTCAGCATTCGTTTCATCCTAACCACAAGAAAGGGAATACATTTGTCTCTCTTACAAGGAGATAAAATGCCTGCTGGGATAATCCACCTTCAGCTTGCAAGAAACAACAGTAAGAACTTCAGCCTCATAAGGCAAATAACTCTCATAGAAAGTATTTCCACAATAAACTGAAAGCTAATAAGACCACTTAGCATAAGCCCCATAAAACGCAGCCAATACTGTAACCAGTTTTACCAACCTGTATTTTTGGTTTTAAACAAGCACTTGTTCGTTTATCAGATTTGACTTTCTACCATTTGAAGATGAAGATATAAATGCAAGGTACATTACAAATGCCCCTTGTCTAATCATCCGAAGAAACAAAAGAGGGCCTTTTTGTTTATCTCCGGTGACATTTGCGGCTGTTCTGCTATATCAGAGAAAGAGATGAAAGGACAAATAAAGAGTTTGACAATTCAGCTGATACTACCATGCCCATTACAGATGTCTTATGATTGCCGCTCTTGCAGGTAACATGAATTTCCCATTATCTTCTCAAAGGCACACCATAAGATAACAAGTTTCAAGGGGAACATATTGCAATTCACCCAACTCCAACTAAGCTCAGACTCCTAAAGAAATTCAATTTGAAAAAATGCTTCTAACTCAACTTTAACTTCGAAAGGTGAAGTAGTCAAAATTCCACTATGCACCTTATTAGGCAACTCGATATGTTTGATGTAGAAGCATCACATCCCAAAGTGGAATATGTGGTTGACTTATCTACTGGCGCAAGAAATATAGGATTCTATGACAAACGACCAAACAAGGATGATTACTACTTCAAATTTGAGAAACAATTCCCTATAACAGAGTAGCATTATCACCAAACCGAGATAAAAATCACTCTTAGAACATCTTGAAAAACTTTTGTGAACTATCAAACTAAGATACGCAGAACTGATCACAGGCTCTTAAAGCAGGGGAAATTCAAATAGTATTTGACAAGCTCATTAAACTTGAGATCAGCAATGAGGTCAATGAACTAGAAATCCGCAAACAGCCAGCAATTTAGTGGCTCGGAGTTCAATCATTCTAGACGCCTTATAATTTCTCTTTGCCATTAGAAATTCCCAAGGCCTTCTTTATTAAGATGCTTTGATGAAAATGAGTAGGAATCTTCCAAAAAAGTAGGCATATGACGTCCAAAAGTTCTCCTTTCTCCTTTTCCTCAAAAAGCTGAGACTCCTCACCAACCAACCGATTTCCATTCCATCCTGTTAACCTTCCAGTCAGCCCTCAATAATCCTAATTTGGATTACTACCGATCTACTCACAAAAGGCTAGTATTTTCCAGGAAGTAATAAGAAAAAGGAAACAAGTAATCCATTTTGATAGTAAAAATAAGATACAAGCGGAAAATTGGAAACCAAAAATTCATGAAAGGAAAATAAAGTACCTTTAGGACATGCAATTAACCAATTTACAGAGAAGAAACCCCGCAAGAACCAACAACCCTTTCGCTTTGTACTCTTCGGAGCATTCTAAGATAGAAATCAAGATCAAACCTGTGAGAAATCCCATAAATTCAGTCCGAATTCAAAAGTTGGAAGAACATAATTTTGACATAAAAGAAATGAGAAAAAGATTCAGGAATGAAAGCAAGGAAGGAAATAGGGCAAGATGGATCCAAAGTCAAACACAGAACTCTATTTTACCTGCAAAAAATGGGAGGCCGTGCTTGGTAATAACAACAAGGAGAAGAATTTTATAGCCTTTATAGAAACAAAATGAAGAACCAAGAGTTCACAGTGGTTAGGTCTTCATTCACTGACCAATACGAGCAAGTAGAAAAGACAAATCAACAGAAGCGAACAAAACCCAAAACCAAAAACACCAAAAAAAGAAGGAAAAAAATCCACATCTTTAGACTGAATTTCATGAGATCAATCATCAACCCAGATAATGAATAAGACGAATGCTTAAACTCTCAATAGAGTCAAACGCATGCAAAGAATAAGCAAAAGGATCCCTTTTGGATATGATATGATACAAGAAGGAGCAATCACAAATGAAAGAAACCATTCTGTACCTTTGAGAGGCTTCAAGTCGTACGGGTCTTGTGATATGTATCTAAGATTGATGAAAGGCCAATGCTTTACGCTTCTGTTTTCCTTTTGGCTTTTTATTTTTATGGGGGTTGTGTGTTTCAAGAAGCAATCGAAAGAGAGCGACCCCTTGACTTTGGACTTCGATGCAGCTAGAAGAAAGAAACAAAGAATCAGGGAGCTGTTGATGCAGTATATATGATGCTGCAGCAGAGTGGAGGTGGGCTTAGTACTTAGTAGTTAGTGGTGGTAGGAAGGCGAGAGGAAATGCTAGAATTAGTAATCATCAAGTAGCACTCCTGAAGCTAAAGATACTCGGTCATTTATTGGCAAACCGCACAGCGCAAACGTGTAGACCGGACCGAAACTAGAATTTATCAGTTTATAGATTAATAACTACGAAAGCACGAGGTTTTTTTTTCCCAATCTTTTCAAAATATATGTATATATATTTCCAAAATTCAATCCCAGAAAATTTTGCCCACAGTGATGCTTTTTTGAGTTTATTTTCAAAATAATCCTATTTTGAAAAAATATAACTATATTGATCTCCTTTTTGAGTTTATTTTCAAAATAATCTTGTTTTGAAAAAATATACCTACATTGATCTAGTGTTTGGATAACACAAATATCTCAAATAATATTTCGCTTGCATCATAAACACATTTCTCAACCCACCTTTTTATATTTTCAATTACCTTTTCATCTCACGTACATCACATCACGAAAAGTGCTACAGTAATTATTCCAAATAATACTCTATCCAAACTCCATTTTCTCTCTTCCCTTTGGATTTCTTT
Source organism: Coffea eugenioides (assembly GCF_003713205.1). Classification (NCBI taxonomy): domain Eukaryota; kingdom Viridiplantae; phylum Streptophyta; class Magnoliopsida; order Gentianales; family Rubiaceae; genus Coffea; species Coffea eugenioides. The sequence continues at coordinate 2,779,125 of NC_040043.1, read as the reverse complement.
CCAATTTTCCTCCTCATCTTGCTGCTTTTTTTTCCCCACAGCATCTACAAACGAGTCATGATGTTTTAGTAGTTTTTTGAGAGAACGATGTTTCAGTAGTTGAAGATCTTCTTGTTCTTGTATACATATATAGTCTTTTGATAACCAAAGGTTATTCTCCGTTCTTTTTTTGATTGATCATGCATGTATTCGAAGTACTTAATTGAATTGACTAATTCTCAAATCCAGGTCAAACTCTAGTACTCAAGCGCTACTATTAGTACTTTTAGTGTTAGTATAATAAACTCCAGCGAATCTGCGTGCTATTAAATTACTTGTTTGGATTGTAAGTTATTTGGGATTATTTGGGATATTTTTACTGTAGCACTTTTTGTGATGTGATGTATGTGAGATAAAAAGATATTGGGAAGATAAAAAGGTGTATTGAAAATTGTAAAGATGATGTAAACAAATAAAATTGGGGAAATATGAAGCAATCCAAACAAACAGGCCAAATTGCACCCTGCCACAATTTCCAGCCCCCACTTCCAAGACTTCCAACCAGCAGTAGTGGCGGTAAAAAGTAGCAGTAAAACAGTACGGGAATTGGGCAGGTACAGATGAGACCGGCTTTATATTTTTAAAAGCTCCTCTGCAGGTGCGCGTTACGATGTGGAATATTCGATATTCAACGTGGGAGTGAGTGAGTATGTATGATTAGGTATTCCGGTGCGGAATAAGAGAAATGGTGGTAGTTTCTAAAATTTTTTTTTTTTTTAAAAAAAAACACTTGGCACTGCTATTGAGCTCTAGTACCGCTCACTTTTTTTTCCCTTTTTTATCAATCATCGCTTATTTTATTTAAAACAACTACTAATTCACTGATCCAACTGACTCGTCATTTATGTACATGAACTATTAATCTACATGGAATGGAAGGTGCATATTCAACTGGATCATCAAAAATTCGAGAGATTAAATCACCGTCGCATAAATACATGCACATTATTATTTGATCTAAGAGAAAGTCATGTTGAGTAGTTGAATGACACCACGAGCGACACGAGTTGAACCTTGACTTTCGACCCATTCGTATGATGCATTTGGTTTTGACATTTTTATGATTTCGTAGTAGTCATATTGGGCCAAAAAAATGTCTTTTCTAATGCAAGCATTGAATTTTTTTATTACAGTACCATCATGTTTATTACCTAATTTGTCCGTGTTTCAAGTTCTGTACTTTTGTCGCGCGCGCGCGTGTGTGTGCATTTCATGATACAACACCAGCCATATTAATTAAGAAAATGTCAAATACTTTCAATAACCTTTGTCACATACTAACTTGGCCCCGTTTAACAAGTGGATTTTTTTGTGTTTGTCTAAAATTTTACTGTAACTTACTGTAAAAATTATAGAAAAAATTTTTGATGTACATAAATTTTTGGATATTTTGAAATGCATAGTTTAAAAGTTTTGAGAAGCTTTTTGAGATTATTGTAGCCAAAGTTATTAAAAAACTTGTAACAGGTAAACTTGCTTGCAAAACAAGGCCTTGATTTCATTAAAGATTTTGTTGATGAGACTATATACTTTAAACTTCTCTTTTCTCCAAGTTTGATTCTTTGTTATTGTAGCTGAATGACAAGTTTCACATCTACACAGAAACTGATTTTAAAAGGTAAAATTATGACTGAAAAAGAGACAAAAGAGTATTAAAATGGTCTTACGGCTTATTGAGATTACATTTGGTGATTTTGTTTTCATCAAATCAATAATTTTTGTTATGAAATGAATTAGATTTTACTGATCCAGAAAAGCTGTACACGGATGCTATAATGACTAAAACGTGCTTACCAGACTGTTTTTGACAAAGTGATTAATTGTTAAGAATGAAGGGCTACTAGCTGCACTCCAAAATATGCAGCTGAGACCTTATGATAAAAGATTTTATTTGACCAGAAAAATTCAGACAGGTAAGCTGGCTAGCCTAGAAAATCTGTGCTGACTCCCCGGATTTTCCATGAAACCGTGGGCGCCATCCGTACGTGAACGTGAAGGCGGCAGGAAGGATCAAATGGCAAACTTGTAAATACTTTCAGAGAAAGGGAGTAGATGTTGAAGACCGCGTGTGACGGCGTGTCGACTGGATTGGACGTTGACTCATTGGTTAAATTGGTACATGGCTCGCCGCTCATCTCATCACCTTCGTCGTTCCATCCACGAAACGAAATTGCAACAAACAAACGTCTTTGCTGTATTTCTCCTGGGTCATTTGTACTTTACGTGCCGGCAAGGATTTTGATATATATTTTTTTATGGATAATTTCAGAAACCTATCTTGAGATTTTTTATATTTGCACCTAGTTCCTTCGAGGTTTCAAAAATTACACATATCTCTCATAAAATTATCATTTTCGTAACAAAAACAATTTAATGGTCAAAATTTTAAAATGCCGTCTTAAAATTGTGAAGTTCATTTTATTTTTCTCATAAAATTCTTTTTAAAAAAATGGAAACATGCACAACATCACAAACTCACTTTCTAACCCTCATCTCTACTATTCTAAATCTTTCATATTTTCACATCCCAAATCGGTACCACTATTTCCATGACCACTATCACCTTCGGTTCCTAAATCCTAAAGCCTCAATCTAAACAAAAAAAAAATAAAAATCAACACCGTTAAACTCAAGAAAATTTTACCAATTGCATTAATATAACATCATATCTCTCAAATATTGGAGTACTGAAACTAGACTAGTCTTTCTTAAACTTTTTGCTTGCATTTTCTTCTATTCATCTTCAGGTCCTCTAAGTCAAACTAAAATTAATTTGTAATATGTTAAAAATTGTGTTAGGACATAATTGGTTATTCCATAAGTGAATATTATTTTTGCTTTCATTGAATGTCTAATTGTGTGAAATACATTCATAGGCATAAGATTAGGAGCAGATTGTCTAATTGCATGACAAAATATTAATATGTTAAGGTTGTTATGGTCATTTTATAGGGTCAAGGGAGGTAAGTATAATATTAAAAATTTTAAAGATATTAGGTGAAATTATCAAAAAAAACTCGAGGAATGTTTCTAAAATTAACCCTATTTTTTAAGTAGGGTTTTGAATTCGAATCTTATAAATAGAGAAAGTAACGTTCACGGAGAATGCAAGATAATTAATTTAAATTTAAATTTGATACTCAAATTTTATATATTTGTCATGCATCTAGTCATAATAATATATACAATATATATATATATATATAGATTAATACTACTACATATCTTATGTTATCCATGTCTCATCCACAGGTTTGGTAAGCAGTACGTACTACTACGTACTCTTAGCATTCTAAACAACCTCTAGTTTGTTTTTATCCTTTTAACATTTATGCACTGTTGAGTCTACTCCGCGGTCGCTGCCTCCCCTTTGCTCCCCTTTCATTATCGAAATTCTTTGTTGTGTTACATTTTGATAGGATTGCATGCAGTTATAAACTAACTTTTTTGTTATTTTCATACTATTATTGTTTAAACCCAAAATTTGATAGGTGAAGCCTTTTCTGGGCAATGCCTGCGCATCAAGCAGGCATGTCAAGTTGTCAACCGAATGTAATCTAGACCCTACGATATTGTTTACAATTTGAGTCCAAGTTTTAATAAGCCTTTCACTTTATCTAGATTTTATCCACACCCATGATAGTTTCACAAAATTAGCGTCTAAATTTTAAGAACAAATCTTACGTGGATCCAAATCTTATAAGAAAGTCATGGATTTAGACAAAAGCAACATCGACCACACTTGCTAATAAAACTAGTGCCAAAAAAAAAAAGAGGAAAAATAAACGTTAAATATTGGTATTTGATTTTAGAATTTCTCTTTTTTAATTTTTAGTTTTCAATCGCTCAATCATAGTTATACTCCTTGAGTAACTATAGGTAAACAGATTCATCTGAAATTGTGTAAAATTTCACTGCCTTTACCTATTTATTTGTTCATGTTTTAGCTTGAGAGTTCCGCGCCCAGTAAATAGATGCAAGAGAAGACCCCTAACTAATAAATAGGTAACTCTTGTTCAACGTTGCCTGCCATGCCACATCATTGCAGACATTAGACCATTGCGATCGCTATCGTTTGTTTGATCCTCCTGCAACCAAAAAAAAAAAAATTTTTTGAAAAGAAAAAAACTCCTGCAAGTTTTGGTGGAAAATAGAAGATCCCACTATTTTTAATCTCGTTTTTTGGCTGGAAACCAAGGAACTTTCCGAAGTTGTCGAGCTCCAAGACTTTTATCTATTCTTGTACTCCCGTAATGATAACGTCTTATGAATTCTGATCAACTTAATGCCAACGTCCATCATTTTACACCCTCAAATCTTCTATGTAGTATCTACACATAATCATTATCCGACTGAGATGGTGGATTTTATGTCAAACCCTAGCAAGTATCTTAGGCGCATGCCATGAGGCTACTGAATGTAAATTTTTAATGCATAAATTCATATCTTATGATAGTAGGAAGATATTAATCTTGTATTCGATGTTACCTTCTTCTTCTTCCTTTTTTTTTTCTTTTATTTTTCCTTTCTTCGGTTCTTCTAATAATGCCCTACACATAAAATGATTTCAATTTTTGTCAAATGCAATGTCAGAAATTAAAATTTATCAAATTTTCACGGACACATGAAAGTAATATTGATGTTCTAAGTATTGTCATTTTAGGATGGACAAGAAATTGACTTAAAGAACGCTCTAAAAAATTATCAATACTAAGAATTCATAGGTCCTCCAGTCAAATGCCTGTAAAGGAAGACATCAACTTGAAAAGCACTGCCCCTTCTGGCACCTTCCTCAAGAAATTCAAAGCTCAGAAAACTACTCCCTGAATGGGCCTAGTAGCTAAAAGGTGTATATATATATATGCATGCACGAGTAGTGCACATAAATTTCATAGCCAGTGTTTGTTGAAAGGTCCGAAGATGATAACATGGGGATGAGGAACAGAAAAGGCAATTAGGAATGAAGAGGAAAGCAGAATCTTTCATGTCTCCTTTTGCTTTTGTAGTCCGTAATAAAGAAGGGTGGTAGTGCCCCATATCCTTATCTTAAACCGTCCTTTGCATGACGTCCTAATGAAATGAAACGCCAACAGCAACATTCGTTCAAAGACCAAAAAAAGAAAAACTACTTGTAGTTAATCAAGCATACTTAAATTGTACATACTCCTCCATAAGGAGTTCTTTAATTATAAAGGTCGGTCATATTGGATGATTTAAAATATATTCATACAGGTGGTTCTTCGTAGGATTTTGTCATATACACATGAGTTGCATTTAGCCAGTTCGTGTAATAGAAGGCGCAACACTAACAAAGTATGTGAGTGTGTGTGTGTGTTAAATCCTTAAATTAGTAATTTTAATTTAATTTGCAAACTGATAATACTTGTTAAGTTTGATGCTAAAAATTAACTGGCGACGCAAACAAGAAGTGATAGGAAGGCTATTTGTATTGCTAATTTAATAGTCGCTACTGTTAATTCAGTGATCCCGGGGAAAAAATAAAATTAATAAAAAAAGACTTTGAATAATTAGTTACTCCCTCCGTCCCACTTTGATAGTCCTATTTTCCTTTTTCGTTTGTCCCAAATTGTAATCCACTTTCCAATTGAAGAATGTAGTTGTATTTTAATTTTCCTAAAATACCCTTATTCAATGTAAGTTGTTATTACTATAAACCTACCCCATTTAATGAGAGTTGATTCTTTTTATACTATCAATTCAAGTTCCCATAAAGTTGTACTCTAATTAATGTGAGGGTATTTTAGGAAAATAGCTACCTAAATTGATTGTTCCAACAAAATTAACTACTTTTTCTTAAACTGTGTGAAAAAAAATCCGGACTATCAAAGTGGGACGGAGGGAGTATTTGCCTTTAGTATGAATTTGCCATTTTCAGAAGAAATCGTGAGTACCATCGATTCTTATAGAAGTCAGTTCTACTTCTAGAAGCCAAAACCCATGTCATATTTCTTCTCGAATTCATCTAGTTTCCAGTCTATTTCGAAAAACGTTTCATGTTTGTAGAACAGATGTATGTAGGGTCGACAGGCGCCTGATGACCTGCTAATTCCACACCACATAGCTATTGATTCCAATTACCATATGAAAAAGAAAGTCCTTCCTTATCAGCATTACTATTATATATGCTGGAAGACTGTTGGAAATCCACGAATTTATCCCGACCAAAGAGTTAATGCTACCTTGGCGGCATATTGATGCACCATTTGCGCCGATATATTTTCTGGCCTGGGCCAAGTAAGTTTTTTTTTTTTATCGACGAAGAAGAAACGAATTTATGAATTATTTATAGGTTGTCAATCGATAAGATGATATCGCGTTAGGTGCGATATTATTTTTGGGTTGGTCCGCGTTTGGGTTTTAAAGTTGTAGTGAGAACAAACGTTGATGGGTGCAACCAAAAGCAGATCTAGACACAATTTTGCTTTGTGGAAAGGCATATTTACTGATAACGCACATCTCACAGGAGTGATCATCATCACCATCATCATGCAGCCGGAATATTCCTCCTGTTCTTTTTTATCTTTGGGGTGTAAACTGTAAAGCTCTCTCTAACTGGTGGCTGCGTCGGGCCTCGACGAGTCATTGAATTGAATTCTTTACAGACGCGGTTCTTCTCTGACGTTATTTTCTCCGTCTACATCTACAAGAAGACCTTTGACCCCACAACCCATTGCATTGTAATGGATCCGGCGACCTTTTTACTTTTGTCAGACAGCTACGTGCCCAAAACTCAGTGCGTAACTCGCTTTCCTGTCCATTAACGCAGTACGAAGCTTCGACGGAAAGTGAATAAAGAAGACTCAAAACAGTCATCCCACCACCAAGACGGCAAGAAGCTCCCTCCCCTCTTCTATGATCTATCCACCGCCAGTTTCCAGCAAAGCAGGTCATAGACTCTTATCAACAATCGATCAAAGGAATAAAGGGGACAATCAATACAATACAAAAAGGGAAAAGGAATAGAATCAAGAAAAGAAGATCATAAGTATTACTCTACTATATCAATATGTGCTCTCGATAATCACCCAAAGTCCCTGTCCAACTTTTCTGCACATTGTCCTAAATTCTTACGTTTTCACGTGTGAATCCGCTTAACAAATCTGCACGACTTTTCAAGCTACCAAAAAAAAAAGAAAAATCTGCACAACCTTTTGCTAAAGATATAGGGATAATTTCAGAAACCTCCCCTGAGGTTTCTGACATTTACACTTACCTCTCCTGTGGTTAGAACAATTACACTGACCTCCCCTGAGGTTACTAATCCTTTACAAATTCAGTCCAAATGATTAAAATATTATTTTAGAGAATGAAATTAGAATTTTGTACCTGATTTGTCCTTTGTACCACATGTCCAATGAATGACAAAGTATTACAAATTAATTAACAATTAATAAACTTTAACGAGCGTAGTTTATAGACAAATACGTATTGCCTATTTAAAGTACCAGCTCTTTACATATATTTTACTTTCAAACATTTACTTTATCACAAATATTTATTCTCAAATACAGATTTGTATTTACTCTCAAATATTTAATTTTTGTTAAATACAAAACCTACCAGTTTTTCTTCCGTAGAAATATTAATATAACATTTTTTCAATTTTAGTTACAAATATTTATGTATTTAACATAAATTAAATGATTCAGAATAAAATACTCATAAAAAGCTAATACTTTACTCATGTAATGGATGAAAGCCATAAAAAATTAACATTTTATAGGCCATTTCTTTTTTTTTTTTTAATTTATAGGCAAATACGCATATCCTATTTAAAGTATCGGCTCTTTACAGATATTTTATTTTCAAATATTTAATTTATGATAAATATATTAACATTTGTAATTAAAAATTAAAAAGTGTTACAGTAATATTCTTGCAAAAAAATCAGTAGGTTATCTATTTAATATAAATTAAATATTTTTTAAAAAATAAATGGCCTCATAAAATATTAATTTTTTATGACTTTCATCCATTACATGAGTAAAGTATTGGCTCTTTATGGATATTTTATCCTGAATCATTTAATTTATGTTAAATACATAAATATTTATAACTAAAATTGAAAAAGTGTTATATTAATATTTCTACGGAAGAAAAACTGGTAGGTTTTGTGTTTAACAAAAATTAAATATTTGAGAGTAAATACAAATCTGTATTTGAGAATAAATATTTGTAATAAAGTAAATATTTTAAAGTAAAATATTTACCCGTAAAGAGTTGATACCCGTAAAGAGTTGATACTTTAAATATGTAATACGTATTTGCCTATAAACTACGCTTCTTAAAGTTTATTAATTGTTAATTAATTTGTAACACTTTATCATTCATTGGACATGTAACACAAAGCACAAATCAGGTACAAAATTCTAATTTCACTCTCTAAAATAATATTTTAATTATTTGGACTGAATTTGTAAAGGATTAGTAACCTCAAGGGAGGTCAGTGTAATTGTTTACAGGAGAGGTAAGTGTAAATGTCAGAAACCTCAGGGGAGGTTTCTGAAAACCTCAGGGGAGGTTTCTGAAATTATCCCAAAGATATATTACAGCGCATCGAAGCCCATGAAATTGAAACGCTAGCACTGCTAGTTTTAGTTGGATTGGACTTTGTGTTGAAGAAATTAAATGAGAAGCAGCAAATGCGGTGCGTCATCGTCATGGTGCCAAGGGAGCATCATCTTCCTTTCGTCATATGGGCTTCTGTTTATTATATATATATATATATATATATATATATATATAATTAATTAATTTGACTTTTGACTGACTTTACTTCTAGTTGAATCAGAGAGGATTGCTCGGTATCTCTGTATCAACATTTATTATCGTCAAGAGGAGAAGCATATATACTATTTGCGAGAGTTCCACTTAATTGCCAGTTTTTTTTCGTGGATATCGTTTTCTTCTTCACTCAAAATAAATAGAGATCAAGGACTAGAGAATATGAGAAAAAGCAAGAAACAAAAAAATCAATCAAACATAGAGCAACGGGGGGATGAACTCATTCCCCACTTTGCCAATGAATCCATCTAAAATCTTTACGGGGGGCCTTCCAGTGCACAACCAAGCCAGCTTAATGCTAAAAAAGAATGTACATTTCCCTTTTGGGTCTGCGCCTAAGATAATAGTAATCGCTTTTCAAAGACATTAAAATGTCTTGGAGGCCAGAAAAAAGCATCAGAACCTCGATCACTTATGATCCTAACATGAAAGCACTCAAGAAGCATCATAGGTGCCTTATGGAACAAGTCCAGAAACTGAAAAAAAGAAAAAAAAGGTTTTATAATAGTAATCTAAATTTGCTTTATTGCTTACATTAATTTTATTTTGAAAATTTATTACTATTTGAATTTCGCAATGGAATAAACCATCACCTGCAAATAACCTCTGGCCCAGACGAAATTTATTACTATTTGAATTTCGCAATGGAATTTGGTGTTTGGACCGCAGTTTCTTACCAAAAAGTTTTTTTTTTTTTTTTTTTTTTACATTTTTTAATCACATTTTTTATTTACATACATCAAATCACTACTGTATATTCTTCAACAAAACTCTAAAAAATTGCAATTCAAAGAACATGCCAAATTGTTGAGAGATTAAGCGTGTCCTACCAAATGTTTTTAGCACCAAAAACAAGAAGCTAAGGTCACATTTGGATTGATATTCATTTGGAGTTTTTAAAAAAAAAAAAAATTACAAAGAAAAAATGCTGTTCTTAAGAAACTGCAATCCAAACATATATATTTGCTTGCATTCGACTAGAGCATTTTTTATTTGCTTTCTTTGAACGAGTGCTCGGTAGTCTTCCCTGTAAACACGTGGAGTATTACATTTAGTATTAGTAGGTTAGCTCATAGGTAGTAAATACTTGCATCTCTACAGCAGACGGCATAGTAAGTATTTAAACACGTTGCATATCACAGACATTAACATTTTTCAACAAAGAGTATAAAACACAAAATAAATTTTCTCCTACTATATAGCTTTACGGATGATACTTCAATTTATGACGAACTTTTGCTATCCTTATTAAGATAAATACGTGTCTAAAGAGTTTTGCAAAACCAAAGAAAAAAATTATAAGGTATTCTTTTCCATATATAGGCATATAATACCAATAAATTGACAAAATCATAACTAATTTAATATCTCAACCATAAAAATATGAGTAAATTAGCATTAATATAGCATAGCATCCAAAATTTGTACTAAGTGAACCCGTATCTTTAATTTTATATTTTTCAAACATATTTGTATTAGTATTGTACACTTTTTTTTAGGCAATACCTTTGTCGATTTGTATTTTTCCCTTGTACTTAAATTTTTTTTTTTAAAAATATCATATAATATACATGCGTATGATATTATGCATTATTCTTATATCGCATTTTAGTATGTGTTAGTTTTGCTATTGTAAATTATGAGATGGATATACTATAAAAAAATTATAATGAAGCACATTATACAAAATGTTTCTAAAAGTACAATTAAAAGTTTGCCAAAGAACAATCTTGGCAAAATTTCGCAGGGATATCCAGGAATAATATAATTGTTAAAGATATACATTTAAAAGAACTAGTAAATTCATCTAACATTGTCAAATCCTAAAGATAAATCTTTTAAACTACTACTTGCAATTAATTTTGACAGCTACACAATACAGTCGAGTAGTTAACCCCTTCCAAGTTTCATTTCCTGGGGTAATAAATACTTTAAGTAAAAATCACAACAATGTCACGTCGAATTTAGTGAAGAATCTTTTTAACTAGTTTGAAGTTTATCCTCTTTTGGATTGCTATAATGTTTAAGAGTAAATCTTATACACATGTCAATATATGTATTATTACCGTTGAATCTAAAATACACGTGTAAAAGTTTTAATTTTAAATTTAAATTTTATATAATTATCATTTATCTAATACTAATAGTAATATCTCCGTGTTTTCAACGTATAGTAGATTAATCCAATGTTTAACCACACGAAATTGTACCTACAGTAGTAAAATTCAATGTACACAACACTAAGAAGAGAAGGCGGGTCGTCGTCCATCTCATTCAGAAATGCTATGACGTAACTCGGGGTCAGTGCTGCTGCCTCTTCTGCCTATGTCAGCTTACGTTTACAACTTTCTTAACCCTATAAGCAAGCAACAAAAGTCTTGTACTGGAGTTGAAATAAGCAAGCAAGGCGCGCCATGAAGACTCGTGCTTAATTTATGCCACAAATTATCATCAATTACACGTAACATAGAAAGGTATAAAATTCACAAATGGAATAATATTATTGTTTAGGTCAATAAGGTTATAATTTGGGAAAGTGACTTGGCGATTTAGATTTTAAGGTCTACCAACCCATCATATTCTTTTGACTACCTTCAACAGTTTGCGAGAAAATTAATTTGCCGTCCATTAACCCCTTCACAAAGTAGTTATAAATTACTATAATTTGGACAGATGCAATAAAAACGCCTTTCAACTTAGACTAAAGTGAGGTGACACGAAAGTCCCCACCACCTTACAAGAATATTTAAACTTCTTTACATTAAATTTTTCCTTTGGATTTTTTTAGCATTAATCAAGTCCAAGGTTTATTTGAGGGAGGGTTGGGTTGGATGGTTTATTTGTTTCTCATGTTAGTTTTCATCATAATAGTCTATTCATCTAAGATTCAACGTCGTCTCGTTGTAGTTTAAAAGTAATCTTTTTTTTTTTTTTTTTTTTTTACCTATTGTTCCAGACTTTCATTTATGCCCTAATAACATTAAGATTATATTGAACAAATTCTTTGAGACTGTAATTTTTTCTGTCCCTGTCAAAATTTTCTTACAATTGAAATTTGACAATAACTACCGGACAATTCCGAGTACCACAGCAATCCATCTCTGACTTGCATGGCTTTATACTTCAGAAAATTTGGGTAAAGACTTAACTCGGGACAAGTTAAAGATTTTTTTTTTTTGGCCCTTAAAATAGCAAATAACATCAAGTTGCAGCATGCTTTTCTTGAATGAAACTGAAACTGCTTCGGCCGTTGAAAGAACTAGAGAGTAGGGACTAAACAAACTGCAAAAATTATCAAAAAGATGGTTGTAGGGAGGTGGATAGCTAAAATGATAATAATTCTCTTTAGAGGCAAAGTTTTTGATTTCTTGATTTTTGGAACTTCCTAAAGAGGATGATGATAATCTAGTTAGGTATCTTCAAAAAGATGGATTCCGATCTTTTTTTTTTCAGCTTGGGCTCTTTTGGGCTTTCATTTCAAATTCAGTAGGAGAGAATTGAATTTGGGCCATTCTTGTTTCCCTCTCCAATCACCACCAAGTATGTCATTAAACTTGGCCCTCTCAATCAACAAAGATTTAGGTTCTGCTCAAGCTAGTTATCATCTTTAGAGTGAAAAGCCGATACATCACGAGTCTCTGTTGAAAACTCTCGAAGCCATTGTACTTGCAATAATCTAGCTAGATGTTAAAAACAAAGGTCCTTGTGATCCCTGTTTTAGTCACAGATTTCAAAATTTCCACAATTTGCTACTCATATACTGTGTACTGTGGCCCATCCATGATCCCTGCTGTAGTCCCTTGTCCCAAAAAATTTACGCAGCCTCAGGTCTTAAACAGTGCAAATCTGTAACCACAGTATTGCTTCTGCAGAGGATACATTTTTTAGTGCGGCCTGCATTTCATCATATTCTCAAACATCAGAGGATAGGATACATGTTTCATTCGTTTGGGCTTTCATTACATGACACTGTAAAACATCAAATCATCAGTCTGCAATAGGGTTGGTCCCATTTTTTACCCTTATCCTTTGATGCATGTTTTTATCGTGCTTTAATTGTAATGGTCGCTTGCTTGTTTTGTACTCCCAAGCCTCATCCTCCTGGTGTATTGGTTGGTTTAGGCCCTCCCACCCTCTTCAGTTCAGACAAGTAGAAAAGGACACAAAAAATGGTCCTGAAAAAGAGAGAGAGAGAGAGAAAGAATTATTACTAATAGAATTGAGGGGGAGGAGGAGGACTACCATATATCCTTCTTTACATTTTTAACCAGTCAATCAAAGTTACAATACCAGTAGCTTTGTAGCTATATTCCACTATCTGCTTGGAAGTCTTTTGAATCTATGCCACAAGTTAAAGGAGCAGAAAGGGATAATAAGTTTTTGAGAATTTTAATTTAATGCGGGACTTAGACAACAAAGAAGGTTACTAATAACTAATAAGAGTCAATTACCTAGAAAACAATTTGACAATTAGGATCTACTGCAAATTAATATCAAACTCAGTTCAGAGCAAACAAATCAGAATATACGTTTTCTCAGGACGACATGCATGCCTTTAGGCTTCACAACTAACGAAGTTTTGGCAAGTATGCAGACTTTTTTATCATAGAACATGGAGAGAATTTCTTTAAAGCAGCTCCTTTGCTTTCATCAATTACAACAGCGTCGAGATTCAAATACTGGGAACAAAATGCCAATCTATAGATATAAGCTAAATGGTAGGTCTAGGTGCCTATGTTTATGTCTTAAAAGATACATACGAGGATATTAACCTACATCATCAATTTGCGAAGCAGTATTTTTTTTTCAAGAAAGTGATAATTACCATAAAACTAGGTAATTTGACGTGCATGTGTGTTTTGATAAATTTCTCCCGTTTACTGTATTTAGAATTCCAATTCAGGATAGCATTTACATATGTAATCCTGCATGCATGAGTAACTCTCCGTTCTTGGCCATCAGATTCTCCAAAATAATTTTTTTGCGGCTTTACACGCTAGCTAAGATTACGAGTGCAGCAGAGAATAAAATCCCACGTCTATTTTACGTTTTACGAAAGGTCAAGAGTTATCACCTAGGTTACCAAACATTAGTGGCAAACAAATGAGCCACTGACGAGGCAGGTATTTAATTAAATGTTGGTTCTGTAATTTAAGGAGTTAAATCCATGTTTAAGAAACCTTTCTTTTCTTTTCTATTTTTTTTTTGTTTGCAAAAATATGTTTATGAAAACCTAATCTACCCTTGTGCCACCAAGGCACCAACAAGTAGGCATACTTTGGTCAATGTTTTTAAACCCGGACTCTGATTCGCGCAAATCGAAAAAGTCTCTGATTCGCGCTTGTTCAATCTCAGTTCAAAAGTTTAATTATTTTTTAAAATTTATTTTAGTATTAAAAATTTTGAATAAAACTGAAATATTTCTGATGGGTTTGGTCGATCTAACTCTCCTTGAAGCTTTCACATGCTAAACACAAATCCACTCTCATCTTTGTTGAGTTTTGAGAAGCAAATGAAAAGCACAAGAACATGGAAATTAATTAAGGTCAGGAGCGTGCGAATTAACCAGTCAACCAAGCCAACGAAATTTGCTTTAATTTGAAAAGGAAGGTTTTAGTGGTTCTTTCTTCTGGTACTCTGGCAAATTGGTCGAATTGCGATTAGATTCTATGAATTTGACAAAAAAAAAAAAAAAGTTGCAAAGCACTAATATATATGGTAGAGGGTGCAATCTGCGAAGATATTCCTAAGTAGCCAATAGCTAGTGACAGCGGAGTTGTTGTTGCATGTATTTGTCGCATTTTAATCGAAAAAAAAAAAAAATCAAAGGAAACTCTTCAACGTTGGCCCCTCATTTGCTCAAAGGTAAAGTAGTAGTCCATAAACTAATTGTGTTGCATATGCTTTTAAATCAAATAATTCCAGAAGATTTTGAAGACTGGCCCTATTTCCAAATTAGGGCAAGCCAAAATAGTACTAGTATTTCAGTTTTGGCTTTGATAATAGATATGTATGAGGAGGGTTTGGGGAGGAGGGGGGGGGGTATGAATTTGTGAAATAAAAGTGATGGAAATGGTTTGATTTGAGTATATTACAATTCATTACACGACTACATACAGCTAGTCAGCTAGTCCATCAAATCTGACTTTTTGATCAAACAATTTCAGATTTGACAAATGAGTAGTGCTACACATTAAGGTGGATGCCTCCAGAAACATATGATCGTCATGTTCCTAAAACTCAACCATAGAATGGCGGGATTTGCTGCAACACAAACGCATAAACACATACATATACTTGCATTTAGGTTCATAATTTTATACAGATAATTAGCATTTGGGCAGCCCTCCCCAACCAAAACACACCCCCAGAAAAACAATTGTCCAAACCTAATGAAGACGGATGTATACTGCCAACAAATGTCAAAACGCACGCCTTGTCTTCGCGAAACCCCATTAGATTAGATTTCCCCTCAATCCTTGCGCGCTTCAATGTACGACATTCTGAAGAAAATTCTTAGCGATTTTGACACTGCTGGGATGTTATATCATCGCTTAAAAGTGTAACCCAAACTTAAAAGAGAGAGAGAGACTTAAACTTGTTTCTTTCTTTGTAGGGTAAGATATACTCAAATTCTTACGGTTGGCTCTCCTTTGATGGAGGATTTCTTGTGAGACATGCATATAAGATTTAGCTCGCTTTCTAGTTTTTAGTTATTTTCTGGTTTGTATCTATTACTACATGGTAGCTCACTTTCTAGCTTTTAGCTATTTTCTGGTTTGTATCTATTACATTACATGAATGGACATGTCGGATTTTCAAAGAAAATTGCAGGTAAACTCATTATCACACATCTGCATCACTGTAAAAGGGTTGTTAAGTATGAGTTACTTACTAAAAATTAGAGTCTAGGTAAGAATGTATTCAAGTAGGGTTAGGTTGGGAGGGCGATTTTTTCTGCAAGGAATCCTATCATCAAGGATAGCAAATGCAGCTTTCATCTCTGCATGCCATCCCCATCCAATGGCTTCCAGACAAAAACATGAATAGGGAGAGGGTTTTTTTGTGATTTGGGGAGGGCGCGTGTCTACGTGCCGTGTATGAGTGTCTACCCAAAGAAAAAGGAACAAACAATTCGGAATGTCTGGTAGCATTTTGTTATGTATTCAATAGACGTATCATCAAAGTGTTGCATTACCGTACAAATTAATTTAGGTTCAATCAAAGAATCATGAGCTCCTAAGATTATTCCCACTTCTAATGCTTGTCCTCATCTCGTCCTCTCATCTTTCATCCAAATGCAACATTCCAAGGCTGCAACAACTAAAAAGTCTAAAAGAGAGAGAGATGGAGGCAAAGATTTTAAAATGAAAAGAAAAAGTTGAATGGTACGTAGCCGAATATTGGCGAAGCCCACCAAAAGAGGCACCATCTTCTCCAAAGCTAATGAGAGGGCATTGGCGCACAATCTGACAGTGCATCACCCAACCTGTTATTCCTCCAAACACTCCCTTCCATGCGCTAGTTTTCCAGTTCTTTTTGTCCCTTTCCTCCCACCCTTTTCTTCTTTAGCTCCACTTCGTCCTCTCTCCTCTCAATTTCACCCTCAAGAAAAGTGCTCCATAGATTGGACTCCCAGCCATTTTCCTCTTGGACTTTGTTGCATAGTGGCCGATGCTCCTCTCCCCCAATTTGTAACTTATCCCTTATTAATATTTAGAGACCCTCAGTATTGGTCAAAATTATATATATATATATATATAGCTAGTACTTAGGAAAGACTATATTAACCTATAACCAGGCACGTGCTCTCCCCCCACCCCCCCCTTCTCTCTCTCTGTATATTTATATATGTATATATATACACTCCTGTCCTGGATCCTGATCACCCCATGCAACAATTATAAGCTCCTTGGATCAACCCTATAGTACTTTCAACTCTCCTCCCCAATCCACCAAAATGGCTACAAAAAGTGATCAAGCAGCCCTTCATCACTCTTCCATTGCACTGTTGCAAGAAAGGTTTAAACAGTTGCAGAGAACAAGGGAGATGAGGCAGGAGAGAGAGCTTTTAAGATTGTTGTCGGAGACCCGCGGACATCATACTTCTTCTTCTTCTCCTTCCACCATGCAACATCAGCCATCCTCCGGCCCGTTTCATAACTCGGAGATGTTCTTTCATCAGAGACAGTCTTTCCAACCGGCTCTTTCCCTCTGGCCAGACTCACAAATGAACCCTGCCAATGTTGCGGGATTGGACCAAAGTGTCCCACAAGATCATACCAGGTCATGGCCATGTGGCACAAGTACTACAGGAAATACTTCGACCATCATGAATAAATTTGATGATATGAGTTCTGATGTTGATACTTCTCTTCATCTCTAAAACAATATATCAAATACACGTATGTTTTTCCAGATTTTCTTAATGCTACGATCTTGGAAGTGTTAAATGTTGTTACAAGCAAAACCGTTGGCATAAATTTTGTCCGCACAAGGTCTACAAGAAAAACAAAAGGAATAATGTGTGTGTATACACGATAAGAGACCTTCTAAGGTTTTCCATGCATCGCCTTCTTTATGGATTCATCCAATGTTCTGGAGAGAGTCTTGTAAGTTGTAAGAGTCATTGTTATTGATACGAATAACTTTGGATTTAATCAAGAAAAATATCCATAGATATCAGAGATGCCGAGGGCGGCAACAGTGCCGTACATATTTGTAGTTTAATTATAACCCAACAAAGAAAAACTAAAGGTCGAAATTGGAGTCATTCGTAAGGGTTTTAGATCGGAAACAAACAAAAGAAAGTTGCTTTACACCGTACTCTGCACTACAATTTAACCCTGCTATCAGTTTTACATATACTACTGGTATAATCTTCTTGATGTACCAGATTTTCATGCATTGGTGCTCATTTTATCTTACATGACACAAATGCCAAATTACTATCAAATAAAAGTTGAATAACACTCTCACATTGGCATTGACCTCCCATTTTGTTAAGATTAAACTACATAGCCTTAGTGATATGTCTTCTGAAAAAGCTGCTAAACTACAGCAAACCTTAGAACCAGCCCATTTTTTCCCTTTATTCTTGAGTCTGCAGCTTGTATTTCGCGCTTGTTAGCTGTGATGATGAGATTTAGCAAAGAAACACAAAAATTATTAGAAATTTTATTATGTAAATGTTACATGTACGTTCTATTTCAGAGGATGCATGGCTTGTCAACATATACAGACCTACTGACAACACGTACGGTAAATTTAGCACTTGCATACAACTGCAGCTGCTTAGCCAAAAGCTTGATATATGGTGATTAAAGTTGCAGAGTCACCGGTGCCATTCTTTCTGTGCATCTGGGAAAGAAGAGTCAAAAAGTGATAAGTGGAGAGCAATAGGGAGTTAGGAATATTAGCTGGGAACTTAATTCGAGATATAAGAAAGCAACCAAATTTGCAGAGAATTGGTTGGAACATAGTGATGATGAATAATGTAAATGAAACAACATAAATTTTTGCAATTTTCTAAGTATGATCAAGTAGAATTCTGAAACTAGTAATTAACATAAACATAACACCAAAATCTAACAACTCTACACGTAAATTTTAAAGGCAAAAGTTTATGTGCTGATATTAATTTTTTTTTGAAACTTTACAATAGCCTATAAAAAATTTTAGAAATTTTAATATTAATTTACTTTTACCCTCCTGAATTTTGATCGTATTCTCTTTAAATCCACCCTTGCCCTCCAAAAGTGTTAAAAAATTTTTGCAATTGTCCTCACCATTTCCACAATGGTGAATCTTGAACTAAAATATATTACACGATACTATTTAACCTTATTCTATAAGCAAATGTTATTTATTTAGTATTTAACTTTTCTTACATGTCCTTTTTTGTGAATTACAAGACAACTAAACATTCATTTGACAATTCAATTGTGTACAAAATATTTTTATTTTATTTTTTTTAACATTTCCATCTCTCCCTGTACTCTTCCCATCCTGCAAAGGATTCGAATCCTGAACTTGACAATGGAAAAAACCTTAAGAACCCTCCCCTTAATTGTGTACAAATTATTTACCTACTATATATGCTAATTAGAATATGCATTTTATATTCTTATGCATGATTTTATATTATTGGATGACCTGAAAATTAATAAATCTCAAACTAAAGCCTTGGTTTACTATAACATATATTTAGTTGTTCTAGAAATCTATAAACCAACATGTTAAATCTAAATTAATATTATTGCACCCTGAACAAAGATCCTGACGCTGCTGCTGCTTCTATAGATTCAGTTTGAGGTAGCATCTCCGGAGAAGACATGAAATCCTTGAAGCGAAAGAGAAGCAATAAGAGTCGGCTGCTGAATTAAACTCACGACAAACAATTCGAATGGTAGCCTGAAGACTTTGCAAAAGATGATGAATTTTCTGCAAAACATAACAGAGGGGCCATGAAGAACCTGCCAAGGAAAACAGAATTGAACCAAAAGCTGCGAATCATCCCTAACGTGCAACTTAGACAATCCTTTGTCCCACAAAGTTGAAGTCCTACGCAAAGAGCCTTTGCTTCAACTTAGAAATTCTTTGTGCATGTTGACTGTTCAGCAATCCAATTCGCACGTTGCTTTTAAAAGTAATATACTTACATGTAATTTGGTTAATAATTTTACTTAGAGCATCATCAAATTCGTCTGAATGCGTCTTAAGAAAAAGCGCTAGCAATAGTTTAGCTAGTGGTTATAAGATTATCTAGAACATTTACATGGAAGAAAATATTTACTTGACAAGAAAATATATAACTACTACTACATCCAAAGGAGAAGGACGACAATGGCAATCTCAAGAATTCACAATAGTCCGTTTGGATTGCAAATATTGAAAAGTTGTTAGGAAGAAATTATTGTAACACTTTTTTAAAAATGTGATATGTATGAAAAATAAAAGGATAATTTAAAGGAGCGTAGAAAAAATATTCATGAAAACTGTTTTAATTTTTTTTTTTAAAAAAATAACAATCCAAATAAGGCCGAAGATTTTGAAGCTTAGTGTGAGATAAGTACAATAAAATCTTCGAATCCACGAACAACATTCAACAATCCTAGCTGACCATGACGGCATCTTCACTTACTAATTCATTGGGCACAGTTTTCTCATACCCGTACGCAGCGGAAACAAAATGATTACCTGGGCCCAAACTGGAGACGTCAGGGCTCAACAATTCAGAGCTTTAGGTCGACCCACAATTTTATGGGCTTTTTGGTTGACATCGAGCCAATCCATATTGTATAAAATTGTTTTTCCTTTTTTTTTAATTTATATTATTCGTAATTCGTGTGTATAATGTAATTATGGGCATTAACAGGAAACCAATATCAACGAAACAACGGCCTATAGTCCAGGGTGCTTTGTAATTTTCAGATTGTCAGGGGGATTCGACAACTCCTACTCACCTTTAAAGTTTTTAGCTCCTGAAGCACCTATGGTATGTTAAAGTTACATGGAAGCCCCTCAAGTTTATAGCCCTTCAATCAGTTGGTTTCTGCTTGAGAAAAAAAGAAAAGAAAAAGTAAAGTTCAAATGAAAAATATTTTCCCATACATGTGCAGCTAAATAGATAAATTACACTTGCAATACTTGTATACTTTGTACATAAAATGTTATCCTTTGTTCCCGTGGTGGAATTCTAAACAAAATCAAATGATTTTATAGGACTGACAAAGCTATTTTTGAACTTATATGATCAAAACTTGAGCTCAACCTCATGTTAATTGAATTTGAGTTGTTTCGTTAACGGGACCAATTTAAATTTAGGCACATGCATATGTGTGTGAAGTTGAAAAGCTCAATAATGTGCTTTGAAACATACTTATGAATTACAAGTGCTATTAAACTCACATCATATGTCCAGTAAATAAATGTTTTCAAATTTCAGGAGTTCGACTACTCCAAACTCAAGTCAACGAGGCAGGAAAATAAAGGTCTTGTTTGAATTGCTACAAGTTTTCAAAGTTTTTATAGAGAAATGTATTATAATAATTTGATATATGTAAGATATTAAATTAATTGAGAAATATACTTATTATAAACGTTAAAAATTTTTCCGTAGAAAAAAGAAAAAGAAAAAGAAAAAGGAGACGTTGGGGGATGTGGCACCCAAGCCGCTCAACAAGTCACGAAGGAAGACCGTCAACCTACTCGTCCGGTCTAAGTCTTCCCCTTCTATTCCCACATTTCACATTGGCACTTCGACGGGAGCGCAGTAGGTTACAAACACCCCGCAGACTTTCAAGTTTCAACTCAGCTCTCTCTCCGTCGGCCAGCAATTTATGGTTAGGGTTCGTACTTGTTGTCTGAAGAAAGGGGAAATTTTGATTCAATTCCGTAATTCCCTTCGTGGGTTTATGAAAAACTACGAAAGATAGCCTTTTTCTGGTCATTTGCGATTGATCCAGGATTTTCTGGTCAGTAACCTCGCCCCCATTTCATTAATCCCAGATCTTATTTTTTTTTGATGTAATTGATAGGAATTTCTGGGTAATTCAGTGATGTCTGAGTTTTTTGAGCTTCTGGGTGGGTGTATTTTGCTCGATCTGGTGTTCATTGACTTTGGGGTAGTTGATTGCTTGATTTTAGCACTAGTCCTAAGAAATGCTTAATTAAAATACAAGTAGATTAACTGCTGGTTTGGGTTTTAGGTGCTGGACTTTGAATTCTGAAGTTTATCCGCAGCAACGGCTGCCTAATTTGTTTTTCCTGTTGCTTCGTTTGCTTGGTTGAGTAGACATATGTTTCTGAAAATCTAAATGTCTGGTTTTCTTTTCTTTTCTTTTTAATGAATGTTATCCTTTGGAGGTAAAAGGTTTGATTGGAATATTGGGTTTAGACTAATAAAAAGACACTGCTAATCTTTGCAAACTGAAAGCATGTATTTATGTGTTTTGTCTCTGTGCCCTTTTTTTGTTTTTTTTGGTGGGTTCATTTCATTGGAAGGGGAGTGGTGAAAAGGAAGAAGTGTCCGGCGTAATGGGGACGGTGAGAAGCAAAATATTGTGGTTTGACTGCTAGAATTAAAATTCTTAAGTTCACTTAAAAATTGCTGATTTGTTTATTAGTTGTTTACTTTTTCCTTCTATTTGTTTACGAATGTGCTTCAATGAATAACTTTGAGATTAGATTTGATGGATCGTCACTTTTTGCTAAATGATCTAATGATTTTCTAGCTTAACACGTTAGAGACTGTTTATTGCTTACTCAAACGAAACTGTTAATCTTTGCTAGTGAAAGGAAGTATATCTGTGCCTGTGGTTTTTTAATGCATACATACAATGCTCCTAAAAGGTTGCTATAGTTAAAAGATTTCCTTTTGTTTTGCAAGCATAGATTGTGCCGTCGGTTTTTTTTTTTAAAAAAAGAGCAAATATATCATTGTAATTGGCGGAGAGATATAGAGTAACAGTTGCTTACCATTTTCAGATTTGTTAGGGCACTCATATATGGGGACATCTTCGGGATCTCACTTCAATCACCAACCCTCACCGAGAATGCTGCCTCCTCGTCAACAGCCAAGGTCAGGTGGACTTCAGACTTCCTTATCACTTGTATCACCAGATGCTTGTGGATCTCCTAATTTTCAGGAGAGGGGATCAAATTCTGATCAAATTCGTGAGTCCCCATCAGAAAGTGCTAGTTCACGAGAAACGTGGCCAACCGCTGATGCTTTGATGGGGAAAAAAGTGGACAAGGATAAGGAAAGGGAGAATGGCTTTGCTGAACATTCTGTTGTTCGACATATCTCAAGTTCCGAAACCATGACTCTTCGTGATTTGGCCAGAGAAAGAGTGGATGTAATAGCAGAGAGGATGCAACATCTTCCGGATGAGTTTCTTGAAAAATTCAAGAACGAGCTTCGTGTACTTCTTGAAGGGCTAGGTGGTTCTCAGCACAGAGAGGAATTTCTGTTTCTTCAGAAGCTGGTTCAGAGTAGAGGTGATTTGACTGATAAAACACTGATTGTGGCACATAGAATCCAGTTAGAAATCTTAGTTGCTATCAAGACTGGAATTCAGGCATTTCTCCATCCAAGTGTCAGTTTGTCTCAGGCTTCTCTTATTGACATTTTCTTGTATAAGAGGTGCCGAAATATAGCATGTGGAAGTGCTCTTCCTGCAGAGGACTGTACATGCGAGCTGTGCTCCAAAAGAAATGGGTTCTGCAACCTCTGCATGTGTGTGATATGCAACAAGTTTGACTTTGAGGTGAACACTTGTCGATGGATTGGCTGTGACCTGTGCTCTCATTGGACTCATACTGATTGTGCTATTCGCAATGGACAGATAGGTATGGGCCCTAGTGTAAAAAATGGTGCAAGCTCAGCAGAGATGCTTTTCCGCTGCCGAGCTTGCAGTAGGACATCTGAATTGTTAGGGTGGGTTAAAGACGTGTTCCAGCATTGTGCACCAAGCTGGGAAAGGGATGCTTTGTTAAGGGAGCTTGACTTTGTGCGGAGAATATTTCGCGGCAGTGAGGATAACAGGGGCCGAAAATTGTTGTGGAAGTGTGAGGAACTCATTGAAAAACTGAACTCAGGGGTGGCAGAACCTATGGCTTGCAAAGCAATCCTGATGTTCTTTCAAGGTAAGAACTTTTGCATAAGATTGTTCAACACATGGCTCATGCATTATTGGTTCCCAACCCATGATTGGAGTTAAAATGAATAGAGATTAGATAAACCTGAGATCCAGAAGGTGAAAATAATTTGACTAGGAAAAGAATTTGGAGTTAAAAGATTTTGCTACGCTCATTTCAATCTCGTGTCCTTTCATGATGTTTCGAACACTGATTGTGTAGATTGCCTCACTTGTTTAACCCATTTAGGGCTCTTATTTTAACAGGAAAAATCTATTGTAATTGATTTTCACTTCTGGTGGATTTTTATATTAACTTGGTCTTAAAATTGGTGTGAAAAGATGGTAGTTATTCTAATTATCCTAATTTGCATAAGTTGGGTTTGCTTCAAGTCTGTGGACAGAATGATTTTGTTTATTTATAGGTCTGTGTGCAGACACTCTTGACATGGTTTAACTAATATCTAATCCCACATTCAGTTGTTGGAATTGTTTTGGATTGCATTTACTGTTAATTGCTTTTAGTGCACTACAGCAATTGTCTAACTTTGAACTGTTTGAACGCACAAAAATTCCCTGGAACGTTATTGAACAAGATTGTTGTAACTTGTAACCAGCCCCATGTATTTGATATTTTTGCCTTTGAAGCTAAAGTTAGAGATCGGTAAGAAATTGTTGCAACTTGATACAGAACATTTACCTTTCCATGTTCTTTTGCTTTCTCATCATTATCATCGTCATAGCTGATGTTCTCAAAAGTACAAGGAATTCGTTTCCTTTCTTCTTCTCACTTTTCTAGTTCTCTATTACTTTCACAGAGCTTGAGGGAGACCCTGCAAAGGGCCAAGAAAGTGAAGAAGGTGGTCGCCTTATAGCTCCGCAGGAGGCATTCAATAAGATTGCTGATGTGGTGCAGGAGGCAATCAGAAAAATGGAAATGGTTGCGGAGGAAAAGATGAGGATGGTTAAGAAAGCTCGGTTAGCTGTTGACGCCTGTGATCAGGAGCTCAAGGACAAAACAAGGGAAGTAGCAGCACTGCAGATGGAGAGGCAAAGGAAAAAGCAACAAATCGATGAGCTTGAAAGCATCGTGCGGCTTAAACAGGCTGAGGCTGATATGTTTGAGCTCAAGGCAAATGAAGCCAGAAGGGAAGCAGAGCGGTTACAAAGGATTGCACTAGCCAAGACCGAGAAGTCAGAAGAGGATTACGCTAGCAGGTATCTTAAACAACGATTGAATGAAGCTGAAGCAGAGAAGCAGTTTCTGTTCGAGAAGATTAAGCTTCAAGAGAGCTCAAGGGCATCACAAAGCAGTTCTGGGATGTATTCCAAAATACAAGACCTGCTCAAGAACATGTGAAATTCCATAATTTATTCGTGTAGTACTAGAATGTTCAATGTTTTAACTCTTGATACATTTTGTGGCCTTTGTGCATTATTCCGGGGTCTCAACGAGTTTGTTTCTTTTTGTTAGTTGCCTGGAGAGAACAAAAGGATGCAACAAGAGTTGTTGTAAATGTATATTAACTTTATAGTAGTAGTACGGATGGCATTGTGTGCATCATTTCTTGGATTTGCCCGTATTATGTGCCAGCCTTTATCTTGGATGTAGAAGATTCAAGCAATGGTGCTGTGAATGGTGGCTAAGTCCACATGTTTACTGAACTGCAAGTAATACATGTTTGATCTTCAAATTCTTGGTCAACAGCGTCCGGAACCCAAGTGACCAACCTGAACCCAATTGACCGCCCTTTGGGCATCTTCCCAGTAGCATTCCTTGGCTATTCCTCTCACTCGCAGGGATGTTTTCAGGTGGTCTGACACCTATTTTTCCACAACCACCGTTTGAAATATATTCTCCAGTCTTAGATCAATGTAGGGGAAGCCCCGATATACAGTTACAATCCGCGTAGGGAATAGATTTGGGGAAATGATAAATGTTTCGGTAAGGTAGAATAGCATATACTAGGAGGAGAAACTAGAAAGCTGAGAAGATGGATGTTTCCCTTACTGCTGTAAATTTGCTTCATGAGTTGTAACGCTTCTTGCTCTGATAACATTTACCATTTCTATTGTTTTCCATTTACGCGAATGACCATTATGCTTTTATTGTCGCCTCGAAAAGGAAAAATATATAGAGAAAAGTGGGTGGATGACTGGTTTCCAAAATTGCTGCTATTTGAGAAATTATTTGCTTCTAATGCTTATGTTACGCTAATGTGCATATATGACAAGGATAATCTTTGCATCTATCACTCGTTGGCACCTACCCTCTGATCAGAGGGTTCCACGAAAAGGGGCTGTAACGCTTGTTTCTGCTGAAAACTTTGAGCCTTGTGCTATAAACGGATACTTCAACAGAGCCAAGTACAGGATATCGCAATCATCTACTTCCCCCATTTGCAAAAAGGCTTGTTCCAACTTCCAACCGTACATCCAGGATTCCAAACCTGCATGCACCTGGGTTTTTTAATCCAAGTTTCTATAAAGCTAAGAATTCCCTTACCACTAGCATCTACAATCAATACTAAGTCAAATAAAAAAAGTCTACTTCCAACTGAAGCACAAGCCCGTGCAACATATTCAACTACAAACTCTCGTTGTCCTTTTTTATGAAGACCCTATTTGCCATAATCATTTTGTTGTCCTCCCTGACAAAATTGGGTAATTTAAGGTTTTCTTTTTTTTTTTTTTCTGGGGAAATTTAGCTTTAATACAGTAGACCATCCCTGCATTCTACAATCTGAGTTTGATGCTGCCATTTTTATTTTTTTTTTTGTTTCTTAATTCGAAGATGTAATCAGCTGATTTGTATGTTCTCCTTAGCTTGAGATATTATATTGTATTAGTCAAGGTACTTATGCATGTACCTATGTTCGTGTAATTCTAGCTTGTATAGCATATAGATAGATTAAAGATTGAATGAAGTGTTAAATTTCATGATAATTTTCGTGGCTTGATCCCGTGACAGTATAATGTTTGATGTGTCTGATATGGAACTTTGTTTCGTTGGGACATGAATGTTTTCAGATGGACAGGATGAGGAGAAGTATTGGTGCATAGCTGACGAGCAGTTTCCTGATGAGGTGTTGGAGGAGGCCACGGATTGGGCCTGCAGGAATGGTGCAGACTGCAGCGAGATTGAACCAGGGGGATGTTGCTACCTTCCAAATACGGTGAAGGACCATGCCTCCTATGCATTCAACAGCTACTATCAGCATATGAAACACCTTGGAGGAACTTGTTACTTCAATGCCGCTGCAATTCTAAATGGTCTTGATCCAAGTAAGTAAAGTTGCATATGAAACCTCATTTAGTCGTGAATTTTTTTGGTTTTTTTTTTCAGTGACAACACATTGTCCTATTTTCTATTTTATTCGGAGAGTACAAGAACCATTTTCCTAACTTCCTTTTGTTACTGTTGATTAATGTCTGACTGATGTATGACCTCTCATCTGCAGGCCACGATTCGTGCAAGTTTTAGTAACTCCCCTGATTTATTCGATCAAGACAAGGACTAATTCTTCCCAGAAACTCGAGATATTTGAGATTCTGGAAGCACTCTTTCAAGGATTAGGATTTAGGAAAGAGTTGATCGAATTAGTTTTAACATAGTCACAGTAAACGAAACTGTTTCATGAATTTTGCTGTGAAGTATCAACTACTTTCTTGTTTCATTCCCTCAGTTGTACATGACCCTCAAACCTTGGCATGTTACCATCGATCTGTCTGCAGTCCTCTTGACTGTACAAGACATACAAATGTTCCAGTTCAACACTTGAGGGTTCCAACATAAAATTAGAAGACAAAAATAACCAATAATACCGACTGCTACTCAGACTAATTTTTTTTTTTTTTTTTTTTTTTTTGCACATACATAAAAGATATCTACTGCCAACTCAAGCATATTCAGACCGAGTACAAAAACTCCCGTCGTCCTTTGATTATGAAGGCCATGATCATCTTCTTATCCGCTCTGACATAATCATCTTTGTTTCTTAATTTCGAAGATGTGATTAGTTGTTTCGTTGTTCTCCTTATGTATTTCGATGGTTTTTTTTCTTTGGATGAAGGAAAATAGGAGCACCTTGATGGATCAACATATAGAAGGGTAAGTGGATAATTGAATTTTAGGTGTCAAAAAGGCAGTGGTGTGATGTTTATTTACTTTGACTATCAGAAACATTAAGCAATCTGGTCAAAATTCATTCATTAAAAAAGTCATCCAGAAAAAAAAATCAAATTTAGGTTCTTCTAGTCGTCTGGCCCAACCAACCAACCATTTTTTTTTTTAATACTAGAATGTACTTGAGCCTGCACTTCATAAATCTCCTTTTGCTTCTTCCTTAAGTTGAGCCAGTCGCGAATCAACCTCAGGCCCGTTACGTTGTGAAGGGACGCATAGCCAGCTTCGCAAGCATCCTTTTTTTTTTTTTGGTGGGGGGAATAATTCCTCAGCCTTTTTTTCCCCCGTGAATGCATGGAAAGCTGATGGTCCCATGATAATAGTAGTAGTTTCTTTTCATGTAAGACACACATCAATTAGGAAATCAAGCAGTATGATAGAAAAATAAACTAAAACGGGAAAGCCGAGGGAATTTTCTTCTTTCACTACTTTAGTTTGCTTCGTCAGTGAAAAAGATTGATTCTTTCTTCTTTAATTAGTTTTTTTTTTTCCTTTTCTTTCTGGTAATGTTAATTTATGTTGACCGACATAAACCATCAATATGTTTTTTTGTTGTCCTATCATATGTCGATTATCAAAATTGGAGGAGGATTGATTTTCTAAAACCTTTTTTCTCCCTTTCTTGAGAAACTAGCAATATTGTAGGTATACCTGTTTTGCTTTAACCATAATTTGCTCGTATTAACATAGAATCTGGTCTAAGTCACTGAGATCTGTGATCTCATTAACTCTCTATTCTTGAATAATCCGCGATGATTTCCCAAATGCCCCCTTAATCTTTCACGTGCGCACAAACATACACACCTATATACACAAAACACGCGCACGCATACACACACACACAGAGAGACTAGTGTTGAGAGCATACCCAATGTGTGTGCAATTACGAAATAATTAAAATGAATCAATTTTGTATAAATTTTATTTGTTACGTACAAAAAATTTGTATAAAATTTTCATGAAAGAACTTTGGTTTATATGCTTAAAGTAGTAATTTGGTAGTTACAATATTTAGCATGATTATGAGTGGTTATATTGACAAAATGTGATTAAGGTAAAAATTAATTTTTATAAGGATAAAATTGAAAGGTTAAAAGATGACAGAAAGAATAATTTACACCATCTGTCATGACTCAGGCATTATATATTATGTGTGTGCGTGTGTATATGTTGAGAATCACATTTATTTAATCAAACAAATCACCGTATTAGTGCCTTCTACTTTTATGTAGGTAACAAACATTAACCTAATTAATCACGGTAGACTAAGTTCATTGCTTTTATGCTAAGGGGGTTTTCTCTTCAGCTCTAAAGCGGAAACTTGTAAATAACACATATTACAAGGTAATAAGAAAGCTTATTATGGAAATTCGATAGTTGCGGACAAGGAGAAAAAGGAAATGTAAAGCAAGGATGAATATGTACGTTGGCATTTCGACTCATGTAGTAACATATCTATAATTTATGTATTCGTACTATGAGACGACAAAATTGTATGTGGTATGTGCTAATCAACTTTGTATAAAGCCAAAACTCATTCATCCAGAACATTGTTCATATCACATACGTACTAGCTAGTAGCAAAGTGCAAAAGCAAAGGCTGTTGTAGCTACAACTTATTCAAGCACAAATTCTCATCGTCCTTGTTGATGAAGATCCTTCTTGCCATCATCTTCTTGTCATCAGTCCTGCTGCAAAAATCAGGTAAATAATAGTGTAGTATCACTTACTGGGGTTTTAGAAAGCCGCGTATGTATACATTTATATTCTCGAGGAATCCAAGATTGCATTAAAATGTAGTAACTAGACAGCTTTCTGATTTAAGTAAATTAAGGCAGAAGAATGAACTCGTCCCACCCTTTCTGATATTGTTAGATCCATGTTTTTAATTAACTAGCTATTTATTTAAATATGTGGTCCTCATTGGATGGATTGGAGTCTGATGGGTAGATGGACAGAGAGAGGACTGGTGCATATCGGACGAGCAATATCCGGATGAAGAGTTGCAGAAGGCCATGGAATGGGCTTGTCACAACGGAGCAAACTGCGACAGCCTACAGCCAAACAGACCCTGCTTCCTTCCCAATACGGTCAGGGACCATGCTTCCTACGCATTCAACAGCTACTATCAGAACATGAAACACAAAGGAGCCAGTTGTTACTTCCTTGGTGCTGCAGTTTTAACTGCCCTCAATCCAAGTAAGCCTGCTTTTACTCGGCATTGTATCACCGTCTGATGTTTGGAGCACAATCTGAGATTTCTTTTATGGCTACGTTAACTCTACTCTGTATCCAGAGTTCAGACAAAGCCTGTTAACATAAGCATCTTCAATCCAAGAAAATTACTAGACAAAAAAAAAAAAAAGTATCTTGAAGTCCTCGAGTCTGTGGTCCTAATTGTGTTGTTGGCGGATTAGTGAATAAGTGATAGTGGCTTGAAGTTGAAGAACCAGCAGATCTTAAGTCTTTTTTTTTTCTCTTTTCCCACAGCTAATTAAGCCAGCTGCTCAATCATCAATGCGTCTTCACATACTACATATTGATACAGAGTAGTTAGTGTATAACCAACCCCATATCAGATTACTTGCTTTTTAAGTTCTTTTTTTTTTCCGTCATTTCTCATACAGATCCAGGTTTGTCCACGAACCGGGCAAACAATAGTAAGAAACAGGGAAATTTGCCAAATTGGTCTCTTATATTAAAAAAAAAAAAACTTTTTTAGTCCCTCCAATTTAAAATCAGGTATAATAGTCCCTCAGATATAAAAAAGTTTGCCCAAAACTCATTTTCGTTCAGTTCTCTGGCCAAAAAACGCATACCTCCTTTACGTGCTAAACCAAGATGTAAAAAAAAAAAGAAAAAAGTAAAGATAAGAAAGGCGGTGGGATTGGATCAAAGCAGAATAGCCACATTATGAAAAGAAGTATAATCATAAACTGTAGCGTTCTAGTCTTTAATCTGTTACTCAGATTTATTCGGTCAAACTGAGATTCCTGTTGGGGATTTTACATCGGCAGGCCACGGTTCGTGCAAGTTTGAGACGCTTCCCTGAACAGAATTGCTGAAGACATTATTCATCTGGGAGGTCAATCAGGTCTTTTTATCATATACGAGTTAAGGAGAGAGTTTGAATGAATGTAAACAATGTCCAAAGTAAGACCTGGATGTGCATGTTTACAACCCTTTTCCATTTCCACTTTTATAGCTCCTTTGTCATTTGAATGTGATCCTAATTTATGATTCATCAAAAGTGTATTTATTTTGGCCCACAGCTGTTCTTCAAAAGCTGAGTTCCATTCATAATTTGGGCCTCCACTCCAGGCTCCCGTGTGTCAACAGCATCATGTCAGCCTGCATTTTAGTCCAAAACACATGGGCTGAGATTGACCCAAAAGACGTACTACTGGTTGATGAGACGGAGGATTAGCCATATTTATAAAAGTGACAAATACTTATGAGTAAATATTATATATACTGACTGACAGTATATATATTATCACCGTCGTTGGATTCATGACATGCGTGCAAAAGTTAAATTTCAAATTCAAATTTTTGCATAGTTGTTATTCATCAAACGCTAACAGTGTATAATAATGGTATATATACTATCAGTGTAGTAGGAAAGATTAATCCAATACTTATCCCATGTCCCAGTAATACTAGTATTAGCTGGCTTGCCTGGGAGGGAGAAATTGCAATTTGCGTTTTCTGGAGCTAATGTGATGTCCAAATATGAATGACACAGACTACAAAGTCAAAAATCTAGGCATTGAATTTGAAGGTGGTCGAGTCGTGAGCTGTTGCCTGTAACTATCCATTCTACTAATAAGTAAAGGTAAGGACCACCTGACCTGGGCTGTTAGCCCTATATCATGGTCGTAGGGATGGAAGCAGACGATCAAGATCAAGGAGGAGGAATGGAGGAGTCACTAGTCAGTAGAGGAGGAGGACTGGTACAATTTACAAAGATGAGATAAGGAGGAGGAATGGAGAGATGACAACAATAATGCTCATGGCTAATGCTTATCATATAATAATATTCACGTGCCACAATCCCTGTAGAGTAGTACAGTAATTCTCAATGTGACATATCCATCAAACTTACTTCATCCTATCTATCCCCAAACTATTGGAATTGAAATGCGAGACCAATTTTCGTATCACCGTCATCAATCAATTCGACACGCATTCCAATTTCTTCTATTTACTGGGAATGAGCCCCAAATACTACGTGATGCTACAAACAAGCCTATCCTATTTTTAAGTCAAAATTTTATTAATTTTATGCGGTAATAAAGAATTACTAAAATGGAATAAATGCTGATCCCACTCTACTTTTTTTTTTTTTAATGAAATTTCAGCAAGCAAATTATGATAAATGTGCTAATTCTCTTTTTCTTTTTCTTTTTTTTTTTGCCTTCCTTTTCTTCTTTGGTTGGAGTTGAACAATTTGCAGCCTCTGGCCATGGATGTTAGGCCAAAACCAAGTACAAAGTTGGCGAGGCCAACAGCCTTGCCCTTTTGGTCTGATCGTTACCATCAAAACTTCAAAGTCTTGGTTGTGGTGAGTGAGAAATTAAGGATTCGAATCTTATCTCTCACCGGTTATTATCTGTGACTCCCTCCTCCTTTTATTTTCTATTAAATTAGGATAAAACATGTTATATAAATGTTATCGTTATTTAAAAAAAAAAAACTAGTACGGAGTTGGTGGGTGCAGTGAAATGCTGCAAATGCAAGTGCAACAAGGTTGTTGGGTTGTACCTAACTAGCTTATATGGTGATAGCAGTAAATCCAGTTTGTTCACTTTCTATGAGCGTCATAATTAATTACAGTGGAATGTTTAATCAACCTAGTCATGATACGCTTGTAGTGAATGGACAAGCGCACTTGGCTTTATTGATTTTCTTTGATCAAGGAAGCATCAACACGGGAAAATATGGCCATCAAAGGCCCACCACCTTGAAAAGCAACTTCAACAACTCTTAACCTTTTTAAGCCCCTTTTAACTTAACACATAATTTTAGATTTGAGATTTGCACCGGATGATAATTCATAATGGTAAGATGAATAATTTGATGTCCCTTTGTACAGTGCGCATCAAGTCATGGGTCACCATTAATTCCACCCACACCTTCCTGCGATCAGGCCATTAAAGACACGCCTCTCCCTCACCCTTATCTCTCGTCCTTGGGACCAAAAAACCACTGCCCCTTCCCAGAAACCAAAAGTAATCCAAAATCTTGAGCTTTATTTTTTTCCACCCCTTCCTTAAATGCTGTCCCAGATGTCAGAACTACCTCACAGTCAATGCTAACTTAGCTTCAATTTAATGCATCCTGTGCGTTTGAGGTGAAGGCCGAGGAGTTAGACTAGCCCTTTTGATCATTTTTACACATGGCAAATCCTAGCCTTGTTACGTATTCTTGATGCTTCCTTGCTTCTATTTAAGTGGTGGGATAGGACGCGAGCGGAGTTCGTGTCTTTCTATTCTTTTTGGGGGAACTACCAGCTCGCGAGTCCCTGATAGGCTTCCCTGCTTGACCTGGTTGGTGTAATTAGAAATTTGCACAATGAGTTACTTGGGTGTAGGAGTGAGTCCTGGGAATGTTCCTGTTTATCATGGGAGCAATTTGAAGGTGGTTGATAGGCGGGTGAGGATTGCTGAATTGGTTTTGAGGTGTTTAATTTGTGGCCTGGCTGTTCTTGCTGCTGTTCTAATTGGGACTGACACTCAAGTCAAAGAAATATTCACCATCAAGAAGGAAGCTAAGTTCACGGAGATGAAAGCTCTTGTGTAAGATTGCCTTCCCTTTTATTAGTATATCTGAACTACACCTTGAATAGTAAGTAGTAGTATTTCTGGCTTTGTTTCTGCAAAAGAGTTGAGTTTGCCTTTGCTGTGGCAGCTTTCTGGTAATAGCCACTGGGATTGCTGCTGCCTACTCATTTGTCCAAGTTCTAAGGTGTATTACAAGTATGATCAGGGGCAATGTGCTCTTCAACAAGCCCTTGGCTTGGGCTATTTTCTCTGGAGATCAAGTATGTAGTTTTCTGATTTCCTTCTTCGGTTTTGTTTATGTAGCAAGGGCTTTCACTTGTCATGCATGCTTGCACATACTTAGCTGATTCCTCGCCCATTAATCATGATTGCTAACTCCTAATTGTAAGAACTATTTTTTCAGAAACCTGAAGCTCTCAAAAATCCCCAACACTACTATTGGTCTATAATAACGGGACCTCTTCCTTCCCAAGGCCTCGTTTCATAATCCAATTTAGCATTTAATGTATTCATATTTTAACATATTCAGACACATTTGATTGATAAGCAAAACATATAACATCTTAAGGCACTAAATTTAACTTATTCCATAAGATGAGTCACTCATCACTTAATCCAAAATCTGTTCAAATGTCAAGATTTAAAACTCAACAATTCAGTAACTTAATATATTGGACCTAGATTTCAATTTTTTTATTTCAGTTTTATTAAGCGCACCCCGAGTAAAAATGGTGCTACATACGCACCTAGAAATTATTCATGTTTCAATTTGGTACCATATTATGGTCTTGACTGGTTTTAAAGTGGGCAGACTTTGTCAAGGAGTTAAACAAAGTAGTTGTTTTGGCTCATTAAAGCTAGATACCGCAGCATTAGCATTATCACCACCAAACACTGCATCCATCATAACTCATCGTGGACCCTTTTTAAGTCCTTTAGATTACATACAAATAAAAAGAGAGAGTTGGGGTTCACCAAAGATGTTGCCTGGTACCTACTTTGCACAGGTGGAGACTCTTAGATGAAGACATCTATCGAAATTATTAATGGCTCTTCACAGCTCATGACTTCTTGTAGCCTTTCAGAAATCAGACTGGCCTATAGTAAATGCTGTTTGCAGTGAATTTAAAGTCCATTCAGATAGGAGATGTAGAGGTGTAAAGTTTCATAGTTCATAACTCATTACAGAACTCTTTTCCACCAAAAGCTGTACTAGTAAAAGAGAAATCTGATCAACAAGGTCCTTAAAACACATTCTGCGGCAAGGAAAAAGCAGAGCACAGTTCTTATTAATTCAAATGATAAAGACGGACCTACAACATCAAGTACATTGACTTCTCAACAGAACCACCGTGAATGGTTCACCTTTTCAAATAAAAAATTGAAAGGAATGACTGAAATCACGTTAATATGCATCATGAAAGATGCAGACTAGTCTGGAACAATTTTTGCTTCTTTGATGCACTTGATTTCGCGGTCTTATAACCAATCGTATCATGGGCTCATTTGTGCAGCTGATGGCTTACCTGAGTCTGGCGGCGGTGGCGGCGGCAGCACAATCTGCTGTGTTTGCCAAGCTGGGGCAGACTGAGTTACAATGGATGAAGATATGTAATATGTACGGGAAGTACTGCAACCAAGTAGGGGAGGGGATAGCCAGTGCACTGATGGTTAGTCTTAGTATGGTGGTTTTATCTGGCATCTCAGCTTTTAGTCTCTTCCGTTTGTACGGAGAGAACAAGGGAAAGAACAGTTCAAGATGGTAGACAGACTGGACTAAATTATGTCATCAGCTCATGGTACATGATCCTGCTGGATCTTCACTGTGACCCTTTTAAGCATCATATATGTGTAACCTGGTGGACTTTCTTTCTTCTTGTAAAATAAAACAAACACCTGCTTTTTGTGGGAATTCTTGATCTTCTATGTTCTGTCGCTGCTGCTCCTTGCACTAAAACGAAATTCACTGTTCTATTCATACAATTAGCATGCTAGGCTTAAATTTGTTCGAGTCCAGACACTCCTTTGAGGTATATGGGTAGTGCAACTGGTGATATAAAATTGGCTTTTACTGAACTTTCAGACTTTTAACTGATTTTTTTTTTTTTAAAATCTAGTTGTTGTCAGCCAAACATTCGTTGCTTTGCAAGAAGATTGTGATACCTGTGGCCTTGATCCGCGACCTCTCTGCATGCATTTCTAGTGTAACGTTCTGCCATTCTATAAATATAGAACAATAAACAAGAGATCTGTATTTTGATCAAGAAAGTGGAATTTCTTGCCCATTCCATTGGGAAGGGAAGCAGTTTTACGACAATTTGAGAGTGTGATCTTAGGAAAGTAGAGGATGTTGGTGTTGTACGAGGCAAAAGGCAAAGCATTTCTTCCCAAGGTCAGCCAGTGTGCAATGCATTGTCAAGTAGTGTGCCATTCCAGATTTGCTTAGAATACTGAGTCCTGATTAGGAGTGTTTGGTGCCCTACCATGAAATCAATTATATCCTCCGTAATTTTCATCTAATTCTCCCAAATCCATAATTATATCCTCCGATCGGATCCGTATATGGGTCGAATATACCCAGCAGAAAAATTAGGCAAAAAAATGAGGAAAATATCTTTCTAAACAAACATTAATTACACACCACAATCTCGATTAAAAATCACAAATTACTTTAGATAATTATTCTGAGGTCTACAAATTAAGTTGCAAACAAATATTAAATATTCAAATATATTATCAAAGCAATTACCTATTCAAACACGGGTCTGGGTAAACGAAATTGTCGAAAATATTGAGCGGGTTCGGTCGGGTCTGGTCTGAACCCCCATCCGTTGACGAGCCTCTCGGCCTCAAACAATCCCCCTCTCTGTCTCTCTCTCCCCCCTATAGGCTATAACAAGTCGTAATTGAATTCTACTACTAATAAATAAATATATATAAAGAAAAAAAGCCAAAACAAAACAAAACGAAGAATTTTCTTTCAAAGAAAGGAAAAAATGTCGTCGGAGAAGTTCTCGGCGACGCTGCGGATAGGCGACTTGAATGATTATATCGCGCCATCTCAGGGCTGCGTTGTTTCTCTAAAGGCTAATTCCAATCCTAATCCCAATACTCCTCCTACTTCCTCTTCCAGGCTCGATAAATTTTATGCTGAGGTGAATTGCTTTTTTTTTTTGGCTAAACCTTTTTTCTAGTGGAATTTTCTTGCTGAGTTCTGGATAATTATGCATTAGGGCTTACTTACACATTTTAATTTCAGCTCCTATGTTTGTCGAACTGTTAAAGTCTTCATATTTTCCCAGCTATCTTAGTTAATTTCGAATATGTTTCTTCTTTTTGAGAAAATTCTCGCCCGACGAAAACATTTGCTGGTTCATTGGTATGGTTATTTTAAACAAGTTGTGGGTTTTTGGTATCGGAGTTATATTGGGTTTTTGGTGTAGGAATTATAAAGGAGCAGCCTTTTCCTTGTTTTCTACCTAGGAGTACTATTACCTAATTTAATTTTGCTAGGTTTTTGAGATTGCTATTAAAAGAATAGAGACGTTTTTCTCTTACGTGATTCTGTAATCGGGATATGACCTTAGCTTTGCTTTATTCTTAAAGTTTCATTCTTGTGAGAGTAATTCTCGTTATTGCTACTTGGGCAGAACCCTACGACACTTGGGAAAGCTGTCAAACCAGTGGAAACTGAACCTGTAAAAATTTCCCTCAAGGACTGTCTAGCTTGCAGGTATTATTCTTTCTCCACCTTCGTCAATTTTCTCCCCTTTCATCCTATGAACTTCATTTTGAAATTTCCATATACCTATAGCAAGAGAGACGCATCTGTATTCTTTTCTTGTATGTCGAATCTGGGATTAGTGCCTTACATTGCCAGCATTACACATAGTCTTCACATTGCTGAATGTGTATGGTAACAGTGGCATGATAATAAATGCCAATTTAAGGATAATAATGGTGTAGGTTTTAGGTCCTCATTGTGCATACAGAATGTCTGTTTATCACTTTTTCTAGTTGTTGAGATGAACATTTGACATGTTAGTGTAGACAATTTATAAGTTTCAATAGAATTGTGGTGACTCGAACATGTATAGATCCATTTTTTGGACTGACAACAATACTGAAGTTTTGGCTTTTACCTCCCCTGCCAATGCTGTTTTCTTGGTTGGTAAATCTCTAACTATCAGGTTCATAACACGAGACACTTATCACTCTCTTGCTCTCTCAGGTTTGACAGTTATCATGATTCTTATACGAAAGCTAAAAAAAAAAAAAAAAGGTTGTCAGGAACTCATTGTGCGCATGTTGATTTTGCAGTGGGTGCATAACCTCAGCTGAGACTGTGATGCTTGAGAAGCAGAGCTTAGATGAGTTTCTTTCTAATATCAATGAAGGAAAGGCTGTCATTGTCTCTGTGTCTCCCCAGTCTAGAGCCTCTCTTGCTGTTCATTTTGGCCTTTCTCCACTTCAGGTAGGCTTATTTTCATAGGTATTGTCTTGAATAGCAAACTAAATGAGGTTTTCAACTTTGCGTTATATTCTTATAATGGCTCTAAATGCCTGTGACAGTCCTTGTGTTTCAATACAGGTTTTCAAAAAGCTGACAACATTATTTAAAACATTGGGAGTGAAGGCTGTTTTTGATACCAGCTGCAGCCGGGACTTAACGCTTATTGAATCTTGTTATGAATTCATAACTAGATATAGACAATGTCATTTGACTACTGATGAGAAATCCAAATTGGCCCTTCCCATGATTTCTTCTGCCTGTCCAGGTATACCTATACCTGACATCGTCCTTTTTTTTTTCTCTTTTTTTGGGCAAATGAAAACAATTTTATTCATCAGAACTGTAAAGATTTTACAAAGTAGTAGCTGATACCTGTACATCATGCAATATCAAACTAGTTTCCTATACTGATTGTAGTATTTACAAAGGAATTATCAAGTACAATTGAAACAGTTAAAAGTAATGCCCCGCTCTAGCAGCAAGTTCCAGTTGGTCTTGGTTTTAGGAACTCCTCGCCAAGTAGATCCTATTAATCTCAACTCATCAATAATAGCAGCCATTTTGGTACGTGAAGATGCAAAGCCCCAACACCCTAACATCGTAATAGCAGCCATTATGCCTAACACCCTACTTCTTATTGACTTTTATTCTTGTTATTAGCATAGACACCTAGATATCTATAGTTCTACTGAGCATCAAAATGTGAACAGATTTTGGGGGAGCTACTGCTTTGTCTCTTTGCTTTCTCTTTCTTTTGTTGTATTTTTCTCATTTTTAAATGCCTGCTCGAGTCTTTATGTGTCTGTTATATGATTATGATTGTTCATTCTTTAAGTGCAGGTTGGATATGCTATGCTGAAAAAACTCTTGGATCATATATTTTGCCATATATTTCATCAGTCAAGAGCCCTCAACAAACCATTGGAGCTATTATTAAGAACCATATCTGTCAGATGCTATGCATAAGGTAATATACTATATGCATACTGAAAAGTCTGGCCATTATTTGTCTTAATTACTTGACCCCTTTTGTACTCACAACTTGGCTAGTTACTTGACCATTGCCATGAAGTTTAGGGTTGAACTCTTTTTAAGACAACTTCCAGATATGGGGATAAGATTATATACGATATGCAAGCTACATTATGCATCCATCTCTTATTTCGAATAATTACCGCGTTTGCACTTGAAATGTGGAACAGTGGAATAGTCATTTAAGTGTTGCTATGAAGCTTCTGATTGTGATCCTCTAAGACAACTTCAGATATATATGGTGCCATCACTTCCTTCCCAGGTTAAACTGCACATTTAGAGGTCCTAACATAATGGTGTTTTGATGGTCTAGTTACATATTTTTTAACTGCTGTGCTGGTTGCGGAATATGTACAACATTGACTGATTTGGTTGATCTGTGTGGAGTGACATGATGATTAGATATTGGATGGACAGAGATTATATCCGAATGGTTCGTTATGTATATTAAATTTCACTGTTGACATTGATTTGTTCATGACAGGCCGGAGGATATATACCATGTAACAGTGATGCCATGTTATGACAAGAAACTCGAGGCTGTTAGAGATGACTTTGTTTTTCAAGTTGAAGCACGAGGTGAAAAGATCACAGAGGTAGATTCAGTGTTGACAACGGGAGAGTTGTTAGATCTGATAAAGGTAATTTAAATTTTTTCCCAGTGGTAAAGTGGGCTAGGTGCGCCAAGGGAAAATATACCTTTCCAAGATAGAATTAAAAAGAAAAAAAGGATAGAATTTAACCCTGTTGTTGGTGGCATTGTTTGTTATTTGGAACAATGGTTCTGTCTTCCCTTTCCCACTTTGTCCATGCTCCATCACTTCTTCAAAAACATATCGTCATGTGTTTGTGGTTTTGTAGCTTTTTCTCCTCCTGGAAAGCAGGTGGTTGTGGATGTGTCATAATTCATTTACATGATTTATGTGTTGACTTTTGCAGTCGAGGTCAGTTGATTTTGCAAGCTTAGAAGAGTCTCCTTTGGACAAATTGTAAGAACACTTGTCACTGTTATCGAGTTGTTTTGCTCTGCAAGAGCAGTCATTAACAATACTAGCTTTTTGTTCCTACAGATTAGCGAATGCTGCTGAAGGCGGCCACCTTTATGGCATCCATGGAAGCTCTGGAGGATATGCAGAGATAATATTTCGTTACGCTGCTAAAACTCTTTTTGGCAAGGAAATTGTTGGTCCTCTCAACTTCAAGACTATAAGGAATTCTGACTTCAGAGAAGTGACACTTGAAGTACGTCCTTCCTTTTTTATCATGTTTGCTCTCACCAAGAAATAGGAAGACTGCGTCCTTTCTGATATTTTAATATCTAGTAGACTTGTAGCACTTGCATAGGCATCTGGAGTCTCACTATCCTATCAGGAGCTAATTGATCGATACCTCTTTAGATAGATGAACATTTCTTGTGAACCGCATCTCTTGTTGAGTTAGTACCCAATTGTGTCTAGATACTTAGAAGTTCTTCCATGATTACGCATATTCATGTAGCTGGTTTTGGTTGGCCTTTGACGTAGTTGGCATTGAATTGCATGATGTCTGCTTCAAATTGTAGTTTATACTATCAATAAGTTACTAATTATGATTACTCATCTGGAGATTATATCGCTTTGCAAGTTCCAAAACATGGTCTACATTAAGTTGTAATCAT
The DNA here is from genome assembly GCF_003713205.1 of Coffea eugenioides. Taxonomy (NCBI): domain Eukaryota; kingdom Viridiplantae; phylum Streptophyta; class Magnoliopsida; order Gentianales; family Rubiaceae; genus Coffea; species Coffea eugenioides. Next base: position 2,738,471 of record NC_040043.1, on the reverse strand, counting down.
TGCTCATGTAAATGCAGGTAGATGGAGAGACTGTCTTGAAGTTTGCTCTCTGTTACGGTTTCCGTAACCTGCAAAATGTTGTTAGGAAAATCAAAGCTGGAAAATGTGAATATCAGTTTTTGGAGATCATGGCTTGTCCCTCAGGTGGATGTGTTCTTAAGCTGCCTGTTTGCAGGCATGTTAATTGATATGCCCTATAGCATATTAAAGCACTTGTCTCATATTGTGTCTTTGCTACTAACAGGATGCTTAAATGGTGGAGGTCAAATCAAGCCAAAGCCTGGTGAATCTGCAAAGGATTTGATCCAGTCATTGGAATTGAAGTACATGGAAAATGTGAGTCTGGGCTTCAGACTTTACGCGCACTGATTTTTGTCTCTCTTCAATTCTGTTTTGTCTTGGAAGTCCATTCCCCATATAACAATCAAGAGAAGAAATTTATCTCCATAGGATGCTTAGAGAACCGTGTGCTCTCTGCTTGAACTTGGTGGATGAGAACAAAAAATGAATTCAACTTTCTACACGGCTTATTAATGGACCTTCCCTGCTTGTAGCGTCATATGTATTATTCCTCTGTGTCTTCTCTGTCTTCTACCTGCCTGTGGTTTGCAGAGAGCTCCCTCATTTCCCTATTTATGTTGGCCATCTACCTTGTTAAACTGTTACTTATGCAATACTTTATACATTATTAATGCAGAATGTATGTTGTATTAGCATGTTGAGTATTACGTGCAGCGGTGGATAGAAAATGGAAATTTTTATGCTTTTTGTTCCTCTTGTTCTTTGAGGGTTCAAGGAACTGACAATTGTTTCTTTGTGAGGTTACTGAGGCTGATCCTCTTGAAAATCCGATCATCAAAGGATTATATGCTGAATGGCTTGATGAACCTGGTTCAGAGAAAGCAAAGAAACACATGCACACAGAGTACCATCCTATAGTGAAAAGCATTACTTCTCAGTTGCAGAACTGGTAAGCTGCATTGTGCCTGCCTCAGCCAACAGATGCGACGACTGTCTGATGATCATTCAGAACTACACTGCTGGTGAACTACTACTCTTCAGGCACATTTTGTAGTTTCTTTTTATTGCTGTTTTTTCGTTGATGTTTGTCTCCTCTCGGTCGCTAGACCACATTTTTGAGGCCAATTTTGGTAGGAAGAACAGATCATTTGATGCAGTCTTAGTTCATACTTGTACATAACTTGTACATTGTTGTTTTTACAATTGAAAAGTACATGTATTATTCAATCAATACAACCTGGTTGATCGGCTTTTTCTTCTTAATATTTTACTAGTGCCACGTGTTGATCGGCTTTTCACCGGAATTGCATTTTCAATTAGCTTAATACAGTGGAAATGGGAAACAGAGTTTCTTTCTTTCTTTCTTTCTTTTTTCAAAAAAAAAAATTATCCTCTACAATTCATGTATACTCGAGTTAATGGCCTGAATGCCCTCAACAACCCAACGTCAATATGGGTACCCAGTTTGACGTCTGGACCAGCGGTCGAGCGAGCTCTTGATTGAGAACGGATATGAAATCGCTTTCGTTCGTTCAAGGTAAATTACTGCGTATTGCGATGTCCAACCCCGTCGAACCATCGGGTCGTAGGACACTTTCTTTCCTGCGGTTCCAAATGGTATTTGCCCCGGGACGTGAAACCCAAACCGAGTAGCAAACCATAAAAAGGCCCAGCAGCATTGGTAGGAGCAATTCATGCAAGATTTTCTAAGGGCCATGCGTTGGCAAGTTTACTTTCGATCTTTTACATTTATGATCATCTCCATAACCTGCTGTATGGTGGTCATCCTGAACGCAGAATGTGTGTCAGTATCTGACAGCTAGAACTCTTTCATTTTTTATCATAATTAAATTATAGGGCTATACGGACTCGAACCGTAGACGTTCTCGACAAAATAGATCAAACTTCTTTCTTGAGCCAAAGTGAGAGCATCGAAAGACGAAAATATGGCCTATTCGACTATTTATGCATAGTAAGTTGACCTCCACGTGTCCCCAACAAACCATTGAGAAGAGGTTGGATAAAAGTAGGATCCATGAAGAATTGGTTTGGATCGTGTAAAGCCGAATTGGTGTTAATGTACTTCTTTATAAGTACCATTTTAAACTTATATTTTTAGAAGCTATAGCTTTTGTGATGTGGTGGTAGTATTTAAAAGAGCAAAAATGTAGTTTAGAGTTTTTCAAGATTTTGTCGTATAAATAGCAAAATTAAGGAAGGTAAATAATATTTTTAAAATCTCAGAAGTACCCAGTAATATTAAGAGAAATCTCAGAAGAGGTTTCTGATATTGCCCTCTCAAACTATAGAGCACAAACTAGCAATCAAGTGAAGTCAATTTGTTATGCCAGTAGCTTGAACAATGCACGATCTAGACTCCAAATTTTCTAATCTTAAGTGTCAAATTCAAAGCCATCCGATATTGGCACTTCTATGCAACCAATAGAACAAGAAAAGCCGTTTTTCAATTAATTATCTAAAGAGTTGAAGGTCATTTACGTGTTTGTGTAGTTTGAGAGTGTACAGGTCACCATTAGAATCAAATGCACGCGTGCAATATATGCTGGCGTGGTGTTTTAATTCGGGAGGTCTAGTGACCGAATATGTTCCCAAAAAATATATCCGCTTGGCCAAATTTCCAAGCTCACACCCATTTTTTTTATATATATATATAGTAAATCTTATATACACTGATAGTGTATACATTATCACCGTTTGATTCATAGCATGCGTGCAAAAATTGAATTTCAAATTTAGATTTTGCATAATTGTCATTCATCTAACGTTGATAGTATATACACTGTCAGTGTAGAAAAAATTAATCCATACAGGTGTACTATCACACTGATCCTTGTGTGAGCTTTACGGAGGACTTGAAAGGTTTTTCTGTCGTATTAAGCAAATTGTATACTGGCTAGCCTTACTTTGTCTGTTTGTTTGTGGTCAAACAGAATTACAGATTCCTTAATTCTTGCATAACAGCAATAGATTAGGCAAAGTTTAACAAGTACATTGGAAAGGCAAAATCAGCAAAGCATTTGAATCTTCACTACTCCTGTATAGTTTCTTTGTCAAATTAAGTTTATAACTGAATTGTAAATAGTATTCATACTCAATTGTAAGAAACGCCTTTTTTTCTTTTTCTTTTTTTCATGAGGTTTTTGTGGGGTGGGGGCGGGGTATGTGGAAGAAAAATAGGTTGACCTAAAACGTCAAGCTTAGGAGTCTTAGCATATGTTAGCATAGAAAGTGGAATACTTAGTGGGGTTGGGGTTCAATCTATGGCAAGTGCTAGAGTGGGGCAGTCTTACCTTAATTTATGCGTCATTACCTAGAAGGATATGTGTATGTACAGTGTACACACACACACACTTATTTTTGCACAACAACCTAGAATACAAAACTGTCCAAAAAAAAAAAAGGGCCAAAGGGGGAGCAGGGTTTCACGGCTGTTGCTTTTCGTTTCGTTTTTCGTTTCGGGTTAATTACAAGAAGTCCCCTCAAGGTTTGGTATGTTTTACGGTTTATCCATTAAAGTTTTATTTTTTCACTTTATCCCCTTAACTTGTGGTCAAAACAAACATTTAATAATGGTACTAATTGTTGATATCAAAAAGACAATGGTATCCCTAAAAAAATTATGGATAGACATAAATACCCATAGGGTCGGGTCAAATATAGTACATATTTTTCTTCCTTTATCACAAAGTTTTGGGTTTATCCATGAAATAATCCCATGCATGATGATTCTAGATAAAAGGATTTTCACATTTCAAATTATTTTTCTAAAAAGTGTAAAACTATAATTAATCTATTGTAAAAATTAAACCTTATAATTTGGATATCTAAAAAATCTCCTTTCGGAATTTTTTGGTGTACAAAATCTTCTGAAGAATGTTATTTTGCCACATCCATAGGTTTTTTGAATTGGTTCTTTCACATGGCGTAGTAAACAACATCTAAAGGAATAGTTAGAAACGAATTTGAAGAAACTTAGCACATTTTTTTTTCTGTTTTAGCTGCAAATGTTGCGTATGAAGGGGAGAAATTTGCTTGATGTGATAATGCTCAAAACGTACTAGAGAATTTTTGGGGTTGTCTCTTCATAGAACATTAAGAGGGCCATTTTTATCAGAAATTTTAATGATTAAAATAGGGGTATTTTCTGCAACTATAATGTTTAAAGGTCCATTTGTTGATGTAGACTGATGGAGGGGAAAAAGTGAAAAAAAATAAAATGTTAGATGGTAAACTGCGAAATACATCAAACTTTTTCGGGATTTCCTGTGATTCAACCTTTTCGTTTCGTTTCCCTTCTTGTCTTGTCTGCCTGCCTCATTATCCAAATCCCAACAAGAAGACATACGTTACTCCTCCTCCTCCACCGTCAACCACTAGAGCAGTAGCAGAAGCAGCTTCAAAACCCCACAACATGGTAACGCTTCTCCCCTTGTCCCTGTCTATACATGTATCAACTTTGTCCCTATGTTCTCCAATTTGTTTTTTGGTGCATAAATTTTTCTTTTTAATTGCATATCATGCAGGCAACCATTTTTCATGAATCATTAGCCAGCCACCCTGATTAAATTTTTTCATTTTATCAATTGGCTGAGCACGATCCTTTTCCCCAAATCTTTTTTTTTCTTCTTCAATGAGTACCATCTTTCCTTTAGTAGGCGACTTAAGCAAATGTGGTTTTACGCACATAGATACAGCTCTCTCTGGGGATGGCTTCCCCAGAATCCAGGGGGTTTAGCCTATCATTTTTTTTTTCAAAACATTAGTTGCGGTCTCACCAGCCTCCAAGAATTATATTCCTCATCTGGATTTCTCCCTTTTTTTTTCCTCAACATTATATTTGTTCGTGTTTTGGTTTATCAGGAAGGTGAAGATATAGAATCAGTGACCATTAATTAGATCATTAACCAGGCTCACCGCTCGTTGACTGGGATTTTGTCTATTAGTTCCATTGGCCATCAATGCATGCAAGTGAGAAAATGGGCTAAAAGGGCCTGGCTTGAATTGTTTTGCTCGTAAACAAGCCAAAAAATAACGGTTCGATGGATTTCTTGCAGACAACATCCAAACGTCTGTCTGAGCGGAAGATCGCAAAGTTTGAGAAGAACATAACCCGTAGAGGACTCACTTTTTCCAGCAAGAAAGCATTTGAACCTGCACACATTGTCCTCTTGCTCTTTGCTGTTTTGGTCGTTGGATCATGTAATTGACTTCCCTCGTCTTCGGCTTGTTTACTATGTAGCGTAGTGATCCTTTTGACATGTGTATAGCGACGCATATTTCCCCTTAAATTGATGCTTGTCGGCCTATGCAGCAATAATGCTACATTTTGATGTGTGGTATGGTCTGATAGTTACATGCTCTTAGAGTCGTTTAATACTTAATATTACCATTCCTAATCCATCACAACTAGCATGCTGAAAAATATACCACATGTCATACAGTTTATTGGAATTTAAAAGCCAATTAACAGGGAGCCGGATATAATACCTAAAAAGTTTCTTGGCATTGAATCTAGCATGCTGGAAAAAACATGGCAAGGCAATATCCTTGATTGGGTTTTTGCTGATCATTGGCGTTATCCTTAATATACTGCTCTTTTACGAATGAAGATGTCATGACATGCGCTTGCCTAAGTTTTCATTCTAATCAATTGCTTTCTTGTGGTTATTGGGGTGGGTGAAGGGGTTGTTGGACGATATTCTATGTTGATTAATCTCAACTTAATTTGCAACTTACTTATGCTGCTCTTAACGTGAGTTGCTTCTCTTTTTCTTTTGCCACTGTGGATGTGGCTCCTGACTTCGCATGAACTTGTTAGTCCTTTTCCTCTCAACTCCAGTGTCTCTCCTGTCAAGTGTCGTGTCTTTGTTTTGATAGTGGCTGCTTCATTAGTTACTTAGGAGATACTGAAGATTCAGATCTCGCTTTATTTTTGCCGCAGTTTTTTGGCATTTTGCTAGTTCTAATCTAAAACTTTCTGCTAACACTTCCCAAATTGAAAAGCTAATGAGTTTTCTGCAGTTATGTTTGCTTTTTCTAGTCTGATATGCATTCTGTCCAGCAGTTATTTTGTTTAAACTTTTTCTTTTTCTTGGCAGTTATTTTTCAGGTTGTCAGGATGGCGCTTAAAGGTGAAGCACCTTGAGGAACTAAAGACGATTTATCAAGAACTGCTGCCTATAGCTCATGTCAATATGTACCAAATGAAAAGAATGCAAATTGTTGAAAACTAAAGAACTAATTACGTCCAAATTCAAATAAAAAGGTGGCGCTTTGTAGTACAATTATTTTTTGGTTGTTCCTTTTAAGATCATAGATCTTCACTTGCACCTTGGCTTGGGGATCTCTTTTGGCCATTCTAAATCACCTGGGAAGTAATTATTCTTGCTTTCAGTTAATTATATTCTTTAATTCCAACTTAGGACAGAATTTCCACGACTAATGACAAAACAGGAAAAAGCAAGCAATCACAACCTCAACCTAAAACTTGCCTATGATGTCTTTCTTCTAAATTCATGCCCTCCACCAATCATCCATAACTTAAACTGGAATTCGAGATGCATATCCGTGAAATGGAGGGTCAATATGAACATTTTTAAGAGAAAATTTGCCAAGTGAGCTTCCAGCTGCAGGAATGATATCAAAATCATTACTTCTCCCAGAACCCACATTTTAAGCTGATGATGAGCTCATTTCTATCTTTAGTACTGTCCAGATAACATCATACTTGAACTTTATTTTCCTTTTTTATTGTTGGGGTGGGGGAGGGGGTGTAGTTGAAGGTTCAGATACCTACTAAGTAAAGTACCTTCAGATTAGGAAAATTTTGGGTAATATAGGTCACTTTGTGTTCGCAGACATAAAGCAGGCTTGCAATTTTAGAATTTACATGCGCATATTTGACCTTATAAGTTTAAGAACATAAAGATAAACAACACATTGGCATTGCTGGAAGGACAACGATAAAATGTAAAATGGAGAAGTATCATTCATGCTTCAAAAAGTGTATGATGCATCCATTTCCCTTGGTTGCACTTCCTTTCATCAGTTCTCATGTGCATGAAGCGAACTGCTTCCTGTCCTTAAGGCAAGAATCTGAACTCTGACAAGATAGAACTCATTGGCAGTATTGGAAGGATGATGGTGGAGTCTAAGATGAGCAAAATCTTTCATGCTTCAGAAAAGTTTATGATGCATCTGCTTGCCATCAGATCTGCGTGCTGCTGGGGCAGAAGTGCTTGATGTCTTTGAACATTGGCAACAGTCTGAACTCTTTGATAATTTTTGTGTGCAAGAATTGAAGCCAGACTCATGGCCAATTTTCAAATTCTTTCTAAACAAACCTTCATCATCTGGGAAGTCAAGCTTCTCAAACTCCTGTAGAAAATATACTTATTTGTTCAGATAGTGTAACATGTTTTACTCACTCCGAAGGGATTTATGTGCTAATACCAGATAAAACAAGTGCCAGAAGATTTTAATATCTGCTAATGTACTTACCATGAACTTTGTTTTGTAGTAGGGAGTTAGGCAGGGATTCAGATCTTTGAGAAACATGTCATCTGGACTGCCGGGTGCTGTATGATCACCAGAACTGAACTCCTGATCATATTGCAGAATATATAAAGTAACTGCTTCATGAATAGGTAGAAGAAAAAGATAACTCAAAATAGACATCCCGAATTTGAAGTGTGAACAATCCTTTACAAAGTTGAACAAGCTGAACTCTCGATCGTATTGCAGATAGATAGCATAACTACTTCAGCAGTACAGTTGAATAAACAGAAGGAAAAATGAATGCAATGAACTCCTGATCATATTGCAGATTGATGGCATAACTACTTCAGTAGTACAGTTGAATAGAAAGAAAGAAAAATGAAAGCAATGATACAGTGTTGCATGTTACTACCATCAGCGCTCAGAGTGTGATATACATCCCTCGTACATCCTCTACCATATAGTGCAAGATATTCTGCTTTCATGACTCAAGATAGAATTACTTTGTTTCTCTCAAGACAAATTAACATGCAATGAACTACCATCAGATTTTATAGATCACTCAAATGATGATGCACAAGTATACTGGTTAACTGATAATTGGTCAACACAATCATCAATCTTGGTTTCATATATATATAAACATATAAATATATATATATATATATATATATATCTGTTTGGAATGATGTTCTAACCAGGGAATTAGTTGCCTCTTCGTGCTCATATGTTGGAGTCCTTGGAGAGCTATGATTATCAAAGCAGCCCCTCACTGAGCACTTGTCTGCCTTGACCTGTGCATATCACCAAGTGAGTGTTAAATTAACACTCATAAAGCCAAGTGCAGCACTCAAAACCCAGACTATAACACTAGCAAGGACCACCCATAAGGATGAGAACTAAAGTAAATCCTGAAACATACTGAACATGTGGGTTGGCTTTATCTGGATAGGTCATTTACTTACTTATAATCATTAACTACCATATAGTCGTAAATCTTAGATTACCGGACATATGCAGTTTAGGTTGCTTCCCAAAGTAATTCTTTCCATTTAGACAAGCACAGTTGTAAAGTTTCCTCCCATATTGGTAATATGAACTTTCATCCCAAAGCAAAGCACCTTTTCCTTTTCATAAGATTACAATTCTTCCCACTTATTTTCTACATTCTGCGTGTGGCACATAAACATTGTTGTGTAAAATTAGCAATACTGCAGCATCAGCCTAACCTGAATCATACAAGAATATGAGTGTTACCTCTGCAAGACCCTCAGCAAGGCACTGTAGTTGCCCTGTAAGAGAAGTGACCTGCCTCTGCAAACCAGGGATAAGTTGTTTCGCCTCCTTTAGTTCTGAACCTTGTTTAGCCAGGAGCTCCTGCAGTTGTGAGTTCATCACATCTGGAAACAGAATCGCACTTTTCAGGGACTTTATCTCTTCCCTTTGCTTCAAGCACAAATCCTTCAGCTTTTCAACCTATAAAATTAGCCATTAGTAACAAATGCCCAGATATGGCTCACCCGCAAATCCTCAATTTTGAACTCAGCTGTCGAGAAATAAAGCTTGAAAATGATTAAACACCACCACCACCACCACCACCACCCAATATGAAACAAAATCAATACAAAAGAATAGTCTGTGGTTGTCGGGTCCCAATCTAGAACTGTATTAATCTACAATAGTCAATTCAGAAAGGCCAGATCGAATTTTTGGTATAAAGTACCAACAGTTTGATGAAAATAACTGTAGAAAGTCTTTACTTTTATGGTTGACTTATCCAATAATCATTTCATGAATGACAATTTCTAACTTTCCAGCAGAGCCCATATCTTAATCCCATTTGTTTTTTCGAACCTTCAGAATTTGCAGTGATGACAAAACTCCTTGATACTACTACTACTACTAAACTCCTTGATACTACTACTAAAAGTTTCCCACTTCATGTGAAACTCACGATACAGCATACAAGGCTGCCATTCGTTCTGAAACACATAACAGAGTAGCATTTAACCACAACCCAACAGTATTAAGAACTTTACCCAACTAAAGTTCAGCCATTTGCCGCAAAGATCACATTTTTTTAATCCAAAAATTCCCACTGTGTGCACAGACTTTAGACATAGAAAATCATCCGAAAGAGTTAGTACTAGTTAAGAGAGAGAGAGAGAGATTAATGATTGCCGTTATACCTCTCTGTTTTTGTCCTCGAGCATGAGCTTAAGCTCAGAAATCTGATTTTCCTGGTCTTTGTTCAAACTCAAGAGCTCCCTTTCACTCCTCAAAACCATGGCAAGAGTTCTGGTATTCCCTTTGACCTCAGTCAAGGCCTTCCTCTCGTTCAAGATCTTGCTCTCCTCGTTATTCCTCTTCCCCCCTTTGAACAACTTGTTCTGGAGAGCAGAGAGAGGGGTTGCCTTTTTGGCGGATGCGGGGGTTTTTTTGAGATCCTCAGCTAGGAATTCCGCAGCAATTGTCAGCTTGAGAGGTTCGTTGGTAGCAGAAGCCTTGCGGGATAATTTTCTGGAGGAAGAAGAAGAGTGGGCGGATTTTGTTTCCATAAATTTCTTGACCATAGAGGTGAAGTTGTGGTGGTGGTGGTGGGTGGAGCGGGCATTCTTGGTCTTGACGAGGGCCCGTGAGGAGGAAGGTGGAGTATGATTACTAGCGAGGAACAGGGTGTCAGTGGAGGAAGAGGGGTCGGATTTAGCGGAGGATCTGGGGCTGGAGGAGGAGGAAAGGAAGGAAGAGGAGGGAGTGTTGTAGCGGGAGGATGGCTGCTGCTTCAATGAACCCATTGTTGGGGGTTTGATTGTCTCTGTATGTGTGTGTGGAGTGAGTGACTGAGTGTGTGTAATGTTTTTGAATGGAATCTGTTTTTTTGTTTTCCGAGGAAAGGATCCTTCTCTTCTTTCTTTCTTGCCTTTTCTGAGATGTGAACGGAGGATGGGTTGGCGACGGCCGAGACTTTGGCGCTGTCTGTCTGTATGAAATTCAAATTTTCAGCGGGCATGCGCTCCTGCTACCCTCCTCACATAATTCATGGTAGTAGGTATTTGTCGTATTTGGTCTTTTCTGCTGCTTTTTAATTCTACTTTTTGGTTTTGGGGTCTGCATTTTAAACTTAGCGACACCAAGCCCCTCTCCCTCCTTCTCACCCCAAAAAAAAAAAAAAAAGATTCTTAATATGGCACCGAATTCAACAATCCCAAAACGATTATTTAAAATAATCGCTGTTGGTGACACTTTTTATAATGTGATAGTACATGTAAAATGAAAAGATGATTGTAAAGATAAAAAGTTAATTGAAAATTGTATTTGTGATATTTTGCTAGCCAAACATTAGCTGAGAGCATGTTTGGATAAAATATTATTTAGAATAATTATGATAATACTTTTTTCTTTTATAGTGTGATATATGCGAGATATAAAAATAGTTGAAAAGATAAAAAAATGATTGAAAAATGTATTTATAATGCAAGCTAAATAATTTTTGAAAAAAGGTATCGGAACTTTCTTCTATTTGTGTGCCTATAAGCCCATTTAAAAGGTAAGCGGATCAATTGTTGATACTTTAAAATTATGGATAATATTGGAAACTTTCCATGAGATTTTTTTTATCAATATCATTTAACACCTCTAAACTCCTAGAAAAACTCACCTTCCTATCATAATTCAACTTTTTTAGTAACACATTTAGTCCAGGGGGTTTGTTTGGATTGTAAATTATTTGAGATATTTTTACTGTTGCACTTTTTGTGATGTGATGTATATGAGATAAAAAGATAATTGGGAAGATAAAAAGCTGTATTGGAAATTGTAATGGTGATGTAAGCAAATATATTTGGGGAAATAAGTAAGGTTAAAAAGATCAATTAAGTAGAAAGAACAATTTTCATTTCAAAATTTCACTTTTTTTCTCTTTTTTTTTTTTTGTTAGATAGGAGGGCTTTAGACCCATTCTTTTTTTCTCTTTTACTAGCTAATTCATTACCAAAATTCATATTAGGATGAATAAAGGCTTTAATAGTACTAAAAAAATTGCGTAGGTGTTGTTAGTGTGATGCAACAAAATTCAGCAGTAACAGCTATCAAGCACATGTTGCAATAGAAGCACTTATTTATACCATGAAAACTACATACATTAGAAGTTGGAAGTGAAAGAAAGATTGAAACATTAACGAGCAAATTTTGAAATACAAGTGCGTCCTGTTTAAGTTTAAGAGTGAAGTCATACAATTCACTAATATCTTCCAATTTTCAGGAATGAAATTGCGGCTTTAATTGCATGATTATAATAAAAAGTTTCTTTAGGCAAACAAAAAATAATTAAAAATCAGACTCATTCTTCTTCTTTTTTTGTCAACCCAGGGAGTATCCCAATTTTGCCAGACTAATCTCCCTGGATCTGGAGTACCCCGCCCTCCAAGAGCACTCAGACGATATGTGAAGTCAGACTCGAACTGTGCCCCACGAGAAATACCCCCCGGCGATTCACCGGCTGAGCTGACCCCGAGAGGCGTAGACTCATTCCAGTAATATGAAAAACAATGAAACAATTAAAGTGAATAGTTTGAACTTTGAACAACTATGGTAGGTAGATTCACGCAAAAAACAATAATATTGCACTTTTAAACATACAGGTTCCTAAATTATTTTACTTTTTTTTTTTTGAAAAGTATGAAACAAATATGCCAAGCTTCTTTTTTTAAAAAAAAATTTTAAAAATATTTCCAAAATAAGCCTAAACTAAGGGGAAAAGTGTCAATTGGTACCTTGTTGATTTTGACTTTTGAGTAATTGGGAAGGTGAGTGATATTTCTAAAAGTTTAGAGATGCTAAGTGATATTATGAAAAATACTAGGGGAGGTTTGTGAAACTATCCCTAAAAATTGCTTGCAGTACTGGACCATTTCCAAAAGAGACAAGCCTCATCAATAAATGGAATTTAGTGATTCGATTACGACGCGTGGGGGTGCGTGTGGTTGCTAAATAGACTACGGTGGCAAGCCAGCCAAACTCCAAAGCCGAGCGTGTCTGTGTGTTTGCAAGCAATACTGGCTCCGTTTGGATTAGCTGTTTTTGGGAGTGTTTTTGAAAAACTTTGATGTAGTAGAGTTTTTATAGTATATTTTGAAATATTTTTTATTGGCACTTTATTATGAGATATTTGATAAAATTTTAAAAAAATTTAAACTAATTTTTAGATTATCTTTTAGAGTACTTTGATGTAATTTTTATTGTATTTGAAAAACTAATTTTTGAAAAATACTCAAAAAACAGGAGATCCTCATTGTAAATACATCAGTGAACAGGAGTAATTCTAAGTTGGTGCAGTAATTATTTAGTCCCGTGACCATCCCATCCCGTAATAAGATTATTTAGACGATGAATTACTACTGAGATTGCACCTCAAATACACACGGAAAATCTAACTACGCCGCTACTCAAAATGGAATACGAGGAATAGCAACCAAAGACAAGCCATTCTTCAATTTAACGGTGGCACCGAAGTCCTCAAGTCATGTCGAGGGATTCTGGTTTTGCTCCCCCGGGGAGTTTCCAGTCGAAGTGGGAGACCAGTTGAGCCAGAGCAAGATCCACGCTGGCCACCCCAAATGCAATTCCAGGGCATATCCTTCTTCCTCCTCCAAATGGTAGATACTCGAAGTTGGATCCCACGAACTCGATTCCATTATCCAGAAATCTCTCCGGCTTAAAACTTTCAGGATCCTCCCAAAACTCAGGATCCCTGTTGATCGCCCAACCATCGATCAAGACTCTCGTTCCGACTGATACGTCATAGCCCCCAGTTTCACACGGCTCCCTGCATTCTCTGGGAAGTAGCAAGGGCACTGGTGGGTGCAGCCTCAGTGTTTCTTTTATCACCGCCTTTAAATAATTCAGTCCCTTAAAATCATGCTCTTTCCGTTTACCACCTTTCTTACTTCAGCTTGTGCCCTTTCCATCACGCTAGGATTTCTTATCAACTCTGCCATTACCCACAGAACTGTTGCTGCCGACGTATCGGTTCCTGCTGCGAACATGTCCTGTAATTTGCAATCAAGTTATCAAACTGCAGAACGTTTTTTCTATATAAAAAGTATCGTTCGCTTAAAGTACCCTGCGGATTTCAAATCGTATACGGTACTAATACCGATTGCATATGGAGTAGTTTGTTTATATATATGGACGATCAACAATTACGTAGTAGAAGCATGTATACTAGTAGTATTATTATTATTATTATAGTAGCATTAGCGAGTTGGCCAGTTTATTAATATATATTTTTTTTACCACAAAGACTGCTTTGATGCATTCGGCTGTTAAGGGAAAATCAAGGCCCCCTCTTGCACTGATCTTCAATAGAGTGTTTACTAGATCTACCTCCCCTGAATCTGCCCCTTTGTGCTCCTGGATTTTGCTTTCAAATATGGGGTCGAGCTTGGACTGAAGCTTTTTGATCTTGAAAACTGTCCCGCTAATGATATGGAGAAATTTCTTTGAGGGGAACAAATCAGAAATGTCAAAACCACTGGACACCTCTATTATCTCATTTATGAGCTGTACCAACTGATCTTGGTACGTGCATCTGGAGCAGAAAGCTGATCTACAAGTGACCGCATTGGTGAGGGCAAAGACCAAGTCAGTGAGGTTAACCGGCAGTGACCTGGATCAGGATGACTGGATGGAGCCGATCATTTTCCAAACCTCATCCTCCCGAATGGCCTGCGTTGCTCGAACATTTTGAGGGCTGAGGAGCTCTTGGACACATATTTTACGCATTTGTCTCCAGTAACCCCCGTAGGGAGAGAATGAAACGTCCTGGAAATTATAGGTGATGGTTTGTGCCGCTAGAATTCTGGGACGGTTTGCTAGAGCAACATCGTGAGTTTTCAGGGCCTCTTTGGCCATTTGGGCACTCGAGATGACAACTGTAGATACCTCACCACGCTGCAAGTGCATGACCTGTCCATGTTTCTTGGCTAGGTCTGTGAGAGCTCGATGCGGTTGTGAACCTGACAACTGGTGTATGTTTCCGATGATGGGTAAAGTCTTTGGTCCTGGGGGCAATTTTGGATAAGCCGATCTTGTTTTGGAGAGTTTGCGAAGTAAAAGGACTAGATGGATGAAACGGATGAAAGATGATGTCGAAGTAATTGGCTCCATTTTGCCCAGAGGGGAATATGCATGCAAAGGATGATGTGAAAGTGAGACGTTACCCTTCCCCTACTTTTATACTCCTGCATGAGGACGAGAACCATGCTGTAATGAAGACGGCTTTGAAGAAGAACCCTTTGAATCCTTCAAGTTTTTGGACTCTTCTTGCAGCAGAAATGTTACGTGAGGATGCTCACCTCGGCCACCCGCATGTCCGAGGTGAACCCACCTCGTCCCTCATCAGAGCTCATCCGTGTCTTGGGCATAACCCCTGAGCTCGGCCGGATCCCTAGTCTACCGTGTAGGTGATCTCGGCACCTCCACCTCAACTGCACGCTGATGATGTCAGGCCACCTGACATCACCCGGGACCAGTGCTTTATCTGAAAAGCACTGGGTGATCTTAATGACTACTGCGCAGGACCCCCGTCATCCAGCCCAGGCGGCTACAGTGTCAGAGTCAGGCCACCTGACAGGGAGCAGAGCCGTAATGGCAGGTCATGGGTCCCACCGGCATAAGATCTCCGTCCTGTCCTCCACTCTCACCCTATAAATACCCCACACACTCCCAACAAGTAAGCATACTGTTCATTTGACAATACGACTGTTTTTCTCTCGTTCTCATACTAACTTAATCGTCGGAGTGATCCCAGGGGAGAAGCCCCGCCATTCACTTCGGACACGAGGATACCCATCACTTCATCTCAGAGGAGCCTGATTCTGGTCGGTTCAGCCACCCACCAAAAATCACATCTTCATTACGCAAATGCAAAGTTGCTTCTTTGGACTAAGGTGATATTAAATGAAAGGAATATAACTACTGAACTAGGAGACAAATAAGTAACACATCACTACTGAACAGATGCAGCGAATGGATCCTCTTTGTTACTGTTTTGTGGATAATCTGATTCTTCTCTTTCCTTATTTGGTAAAATGGCGGGTGATCTGATCTCATGTTGATTGCTCAGTCAATAAAGCTTTGTCGAAGTTTGGAATGACTAGTACTTACCAGTCTCTAATTGGATACGGGAGAATTGAACCTCCATCCAAGTACACCAGCAAGAAATTTTTTTTGAATGATCGACGAAAAGCCGCTTGCACTAGGAGACAAATAAGTCTTGAACTTTTAGCATCGAAAATATGGCAGCGCAGCGAAGACTTCTTGACGCAATGACCCAATGCATATAATTATTGTAATTATTTTTCCATGAGAAAAAACCGGTTGATGATCAAATCAAACAAAGTCGAACTAGCTAATATTTTCTTCCAAGTCTACCTTCTTTTTATTTCTCTTGAGGGCATTCAAATTTCAGTCGAGTCTCCCAGAATATACTTTATTAAGCCACTTTTTGGAATATTGATGCAAGCATTAAAACATATGGAATCATTGAAAAAGATTGTATATTGATAGTAGTGACAGTGTCCAAATGAAATTAAAACATAGGATGAAGATTTCGTACTTGCATGAAAGAATATATAATGACACAATATATCAATTTGAAATTAATATGCCATTTGCCTGACGATGGACTGAGTTGTTATGAGTAGTCCTACTTGGTATTCAATTCGCTCAATCCTTGACGCGGAAGCAAACCAAAAATGACAAACAATCCTCTTCGATAAAGTCTCAAAGAAATCGAGAAAATTTGAGCCCACTCAAGAACAAAATTTATTTGAGATATGTCATAATACCACTCAATTTCTCTGAAAATTTTAAAATCTCACTTTCTTTTTACTGGCAACTTGACAAGTCTAAATATTCCTATCAAATGTCACAAATTGACAATATTACCCTTGCTCTTAATAACTATTTAAGCAAAAATTCAAAACAAAATAAAATTTTTAAACCAAAAATGTTAATCACTATCTCACAATGGTCCATATTTCTTTACATTCGAGGCATGGTGGGATAGCAAAGGAGATGGATAAATTAAATCTAATCAAGGTCAGCCTTTTAGGAGGATTTTGGTAAGTAATTAACACCTTAAAAATTTCATGGACAATTATAATTAAGAAAGTCAAGATTTTTTTTGGAAAATATGTTTTAATACATAATGTAGTTTAAGTTGTATTGAAAACTAAATTATCTTTTCATACATGTGAATTTTTCAAGATGTAAATTTCATTTTTGTTCCAATACAAATAAAATAAAATAATTTAAACCAAGAAATTTACACTTTATAAAAATTTAACCTTATTTTATTTGTTATTATTGTTACAAACTTCATAAGTAGGATAATATAAGGGTAGTATTGGAACAAAAGTTTTATCTTTCTTGTATTTCCTCCAATGGGATTAGAATGTTACAAGAAATGACAATTCAAGGGAGGTAAGTGAGATTTTAAAAATCTTAGAAAAACTGGGTGATATAATGAGAAACCTCAGGAGAGTTTTCTGAAATTTCAAAAACACCCCCGTATTTCTATCTTTTATATTTCAAAAGTTGAAGGCTCAAATTTGAGGCACATCAGGATCAGGCCAAGCCCACTCGCGTCATCAACAGTTGGGACCTTGGGACCCAACAACAGTGGACAAACCCGACCTGGCCTGGGTCGATCGGATAAGGCTGTTATGAAGTCACAGGCATCCACGTCAGAAAAGTATCAGTCGGATTACTACTTTTTTTTTTTTTTTTTGGTCAAAAAGTCGAATTACTACTTACTGGCCTATTAGAAACGTCATCTTTTTGTTGACCAAAAGGACTTTCTACATAGTTTGTCGGTCCAGGAGTGGAGGAGACTGCTATTTCCCGCAAGTACTTTGGTTGCCTTTTTGGCATGGTCAATGCGCCTCGATCTCAATGGTTAACGCCTCTTTGGGTAAAATAATGGACTCCACTTTTCATCTCCAATTTCAAACAACGCCAGTTAAGTTTTTCCTTTTTTGGTAAAAAACAACGCTAGTTTTTGAATGTATTGAATTTGCAAAAACGTATTAGTATTATTATCTTTAGAAGAATAGTCAACAAAGCCATGCTCCGCTCTCCCTCGTGCACAAAATTCTATGACTTACTAATATTGGAGGAGTCTTCTTCCTTCGAATATTTAACTGCCAGGGACTTGACAACGTTCCTCAACCACTGGGCCAATGGCTCAGTGGCCACCAGGTTCCTCCTTGGACTGTTGATGAGGGTTCAAAACTCACCAGCAACGAAAAAAATCTAAGGGTTGTGTCATAGCACTCTCTTGGTCTAGTTGGGTCTGTATACCCACTAGCCCCTACAACAGCCTCCTTAGGCTCCCCCTTCCCCTAGATTAGGATAGAGTAGGTTATACAAATGTATCGTTGCTGACAAAAAAAAAAAAAAAGAACTTGACAACGTTCCTCTCTGTGCCTGTTACTGCGATCAACGGAACCATTCACTGCCTAAGCGTTTGGAAAGAAATTAAAAGAAGTGTTGAATTCATTCTATATCTTTTGGATCCACTCTGAAAAAAAATCACTTAATATCTAAATATGCTAATGCGATTCAGCTTATTTGTTGAATTTGAAATTGCTACAGTATAGCGATTTGATATATGTGATATAAAAGGTAATTGAAAAATGTGTTTACGAAAAATATAAAAATTTTTATACAAAAGGCAATCCGCAGTAATATGATCTAATGATAGAGAAAGGAATGAAAAAACGGAGAACTTTTACTCGTTTCTATATAGTAAATAAAAACTTTTATTAGCTATCTTAATCCACACTTGTCCTTCATGATTTTTTTTTTTTGAAGCAATGATTTTCATTATTCTTTTTTTTTGTCAAACGGCATTGAATGATTTTTGTTATTCAATTGACCAATTTTTTATTTGGGATAATTTCATATGAGGTTACTGTTAGTTTCATTGTTCTCTCCTGAGATTCTAAAAATATCACTAACTTCCCTCAAAACCAATTTTCTTGTAACAATTGAGCCCTATTAAAAAAAACAATAAAAAATAATTTCAGGTGTGAGAATATTTATTTATGCCAAAAGTGCCCCTCAACTATTATACCAGTAAGATTGAATATTTGATCTAACTTGTTAATTTATTTATGGGCCATTACAAAAAATGGTCAATAAAAAATTTCCATCATTCATAACAAAATATAACTTTCAAATTTTAACAAAACAATTTTTTTCCATACCTTAAGGTTCTTGCTATCACCACAATTATAAGAAAAAATAATTCAACTGAAATCTATTTATATTTGATTTCTTTTATTTATCAAGTACATAAATTGGAAAAAGGATGCCTAGTATTGGATCCATTTTTAGATGCCAAATTAGATTCTCTTTTTTACATTTCAAATCATGGTTAATTTAGTTTGTAAACATCTTAATTATTTCTCATGTCTAAATCCTTTAATTTATCAACTATATTATGTCTGATTTTTTAATTGGTCAAGTATATAAAAATTTAAAAATATGAACCTAATATTGGTTCTATTTTTAGATGGTAAATTAATTAACTTTTTACAATCCAAATTATGGTTAATGTAGTTAGCAAACATTTAACTTTTTTCCTTCACATATATTTGTAATTATCCTAAATTATAAGTGTAATAAAGTCATTTAATCCATTAGTGATGTAAGTGTTGAACTCCAAATGACTGGTAGGAAAGGTAAGTAAAAATTTTAAAATGTCAAAAAAGGACAGTGAAATTGTTAGAAACCTCTCTTGAGGTTTCTGAAATTATCCCTATTTATTTTTTCATACCACCAAACCACTAGGCATGGAGACATTTGCCGTCTAGTAGTTTCTTTTCTTTTTCCCCAAAATAGCAAAATTTTATATATGAGAAAGCTAGTCAAGGGGATAGCCTACCATACAAAACTTAGGCCCCGTTTGACAAGTGAGTTTTTTGGATGTTTATCTAAAATTTTACTGTAACTTACTATAGAAGTTTTTTAAAAAAATTTTAAAGTGTGTAAATTTTTTAATATTTTGAAGTGTATAGTTTAAAAACTTTATAAAGTTTTTTGAGATTACTGTAACTAAATAAAGTTTTTAAAAAACTTGTAGCAGACAAACTTGGCAAAAAACTCAAGTGTCAAATAGGGCCTTAGAACGCGAATTAACTAATGCATTAAAATAAAAAAAATTGTTTAAATCGTCCATTATATTTTGTAAAATGAAATTTTTGTGCTTCATTTTTAAAATATTAATTTTATATTTCTTACAAGTTCAAGTTAGCGAAATTTTATCCCAATCAATTTTGACCATTATTTAGCTTGAAATCACGATATGATGCACATGTAGTCATTTTTATGTATGAATTAGATTAGATCCCATTTTTAGGAGAAAAATAAATATAATTTAGATCTGATCCTTCTTTTTTAAGGGCAAAAATAATTATAAATTGGTTCATTTATTTAACAACAAATAAGATCTTACCTTTTTGCCCCAAAAAATGATCATGTTTGGGTTATATGATGAATGTAGAGCAAAAAGTAGTCAAAAATTTATGTTGGAACTAAATTTTATAATTTAAATTTGTAAGAGACATAAAATTATTTTTTTAAGAGTGAAGGACGAAAAAATTCATTTAGCAAAATATAAAAAACATTTTAACAATTTTCCCAAATGAAAACTAGAGTAACTAGAGCACAAAAGACTCAAATAGTAAAATACTAGTAACGAACAAAGCAACTAAGTAAATATCTTCTGGTCCGGGAACTTGCACTTGATACACTGCTACATCTCCCAATTCCTCCTGGTCCTCTCCACATTGCGCCAACTGAGAGCATCTCTACGAGCTGCAAGATGAACCAAAAACTTAAAGGACTAGAAACAGAAAAAAAAAAAAAAAAAGAGTTCAGGTCCTCATCCTTCGATTACAACTTCACGACATAAATTTTCAGAGCCTGTGTTTGTGTTATTAATTCCTGCCATTTGCTTTCCTAGTTTCCCTTTGGAGAAGGCAGACAAAATTTTCCCCTTTATTGATCACTCTCAGGGTCCTCAATTAATGTTGGGTTAAAGTCTAGGTTGTTGTTTGTAAATACTAAGCAAAAAACCCACTTCTTGAGTAATCTTTTGGAATTGGAACACATCTGAGCAAGTTTTTGGGATGTGAATACTCAATAAGACCTAACAATTAACTATCAATCTTTTTATTGTGAATTCTGCCAACATGATAATTAATTAATTAATCTTTGAAAAGTTGGATGAATGAGCAAGAGAAGGAAAAAACATTGAAGGTTGGCGTATCAGACGTTATGATTATTGATATAGACAGCAGCCTTCCCTGAAGGAGGGGCGGTACAAAAGAGATGCTAACAACAAAAGAAAATGTGTCTAAGTATAGCTATAAATGGGGGTAGACGAATTAACATCTTACTAAAGAGTTCAACCACCACAATAGCGCCTCCCAATCTTTTCATGGCTGCTGTTACTAAGCTAATGGAGCTGTTCACATCGCCAACATCTTTCATCACTTCCATCTTCCTATTCTTCCTTTTTCTCAAGTTAATACGCAGATTCACTAATCCTTCAAAGAAAGTAGGAAAACCAAAGTTGCCTCTAGGGCCATGGAAGTTGCCCGTCATCGGAAGCATGCACCACTTGGCAGAAATTTATGGGACTTGTTTTAACCCATATAATGTTTTCTTGAGTTTGTACATCTTATGTTCACTTTCAACCTTCACATAATCAGGAGGTTGACCAATAAATATCTGTTCCTGTAGATCACCATGTAAAAACGCTGATTTCATAGCCAACTGGAAAATAGGCCATGAATATTGTAGTATTAATGCAATCACTATTCTGATAGTGTCATGCCTTACGACTGGAGCAAAGATTTCTCCATAATCTACCCCAAACTCTTGCTTATAGCTTTTAACTACTAAACGTGCCTTGTACTTGTCAACTTCTCCATTCTCTTTTAATTTTGTCTTGTACACCCACTTGACACTTATAGATTTTTGTCCTTCTGGAAGATCGGTTAACTCTCATGTGTTATTTCGTTTAATAGCTGCAATTTCTTCATCTATTGCCTTCTGTCAATTTAAATCTTTGATAGCTTTTTCAAAAATTGTAGGATCACAATCGAAAAATAGAGCAAAATATGTAAGTGGGTCTTCAAATTGGTCAATTCCAGTTACCTCATAATTAATCATCAATGCATGTCTTTTTCTAATACGTTGAGGCTGTCCTTCATATTCCTCTATTGTTTGGAAATTTGGTATATCATTTAGACCATTTTGTTCTGTCAACTGTTGCCTATTTTTTTTTGAACACCATCAAAATCAGCAGATATTTGTTATTTAATAACATTGCTACTTTATGGCCAAAAATTTTCTCATCAAAATTACACCCCGACTCATGACAATTTTCTTAGTGATAGGCTTATAAACCTTATAGACTTTTGATTGATCACTAACACCAAGAAAAATGTATTTCTCTCCCTTGTTATCTAGTTTTGTACTCTTTTGCTTTGAAATATGAGTATAGGCAACGCATCTAAAAATTCTGAAATAATCCACTGTTGATTTTCGTGCACTCCATACTTCTTCAGGCATCATATTTTTAACAGCAAGTGTGGGACTTTTGTTCAATATATGAATGCTCTAGTTGACTGCTTCAAGCCAAAAATTTTTTGGAACACCACTTCTTTGTCAAAATGCTTCTTACTATATTCAATATTGTACGATTCTTTATTTCTAAAACACCATTCTGCTGTGGCGAATAGACTGTTGTAAGCTGCTTTTGAATTTCATGCTCTTCACAAAAATTTATAAATTCTTGTGAGTTATATTCTCCACCACGATCACTGTGAAAAAATTATATGGACTTGCCTGCTTCCTTTTCGACAAGAGTCATGAATTTTTTGAAAGTTGAAAATGTTTCAGATTTTTTTTTTTTTACAAAAAATAAACCCAAAATTTTCGACTATAATCATCAATAAATATCATAAAATAACTTTTTTTTATCATTGGATGTTGGATTTATGGGTCCGCATAAATTAGAATGAACCAATTCCAATACGTCATTTGTTCTCCACAATTTTTCTTTTGGAAAACTATCCATGTTGTTTGCTACACACTCTTCACAAACTTCTGAAGGAATTGCGATTTGAGATAGACCAGTCACCATATTTTTCTACTGCACATCCTTTAATCCACCAAAATTCAGGTGTCCATAACGAAATTGTTATAACCATGCCACATCTTTCGATTTTATTGAGAAACATGAATGAATCAAGTTCTATAAATAGAGTGGGAACATTCGATTTGCCGTCATCTTAACTTGAGCAATTAAATCCAACTTTGCATCTCGAACACGACATATAACATTTTTGATAAAAATCTCGTGCTCTTTTTCTAACAAGTGATTCATACTAAGCAAATTTGTTTTTAAATCTGGAACAAAAAGGATATCAGTGATAGTGTGAGTAGAAGAATTTCCTTTAGTTTGAATAGTTACCCTTCATTTTTCCATAATCGAAATTGTAAAGTTATCACCAAACTCGGTAGTATTACGGAATGGCTCGTCCAATTCAGAGAATGCCTTTTTATCTCCATACGTGTGATTACTGCAACCAGTGTCTAAATATCACATGTTTTATTGAGTTTCTTCATTCATGTGACACACCATCAAAAGAGATACTTCTTCTTTTTTTTTCTGTAAAATTAGTCATTTCTCTATTTTGTCTATTCAAATTAGTTCGACATTCGGACTGATAATGACCATACCTATGACATTTGTAGCATTCAACATTTGACTTGTTTGTTGCCTTTGGCCTTTGAATTGTTGATGGATGTTCTCCCCGTCCTTTTTTTCTTTCTTGAAATTGATTTTCTTGGTACTGGTATTGTTGTTATTGGTTACCACGATCATTGTTTCCTCTACCTCTGCCTTCTCTTCATGTTGAGTAACTTTCGGTTGAAGTTTTCAATGCTTGCTCCTCTTTCTCTTATTGGTTAACTTTTTGCTCATGAACCAACAAAGAACTCTGCAACTCATCAATTGAAATTGCATCAATATATTTCGATTCCTCAATATAGCATACAACAAAATTAAATTGTGTTGTCATCGATCGAAGAATCTTCTCGACCTCCTCCAAATCTCTCCATGGATCATCATCTTGTTAGCGATTGCCATTATTCTTGCGAAATAATTTGTGAACGATTCGCCTGATTTCATGTGTAAAGTCTCAAATTCGGTCCGAAGAACATGAATCTGCACCCACGTCACCTTCACATTTCCTTGATACTTTTTCTTCACGGAGTCCCAAATCTATTTGGAAGTGTCTTTGCTAAGAATTGTCTCCAAAATAGCTCGATTAATAGCTTGAAAAAGATAATTTTTGCCTTTAAGATCTTTCAACTTCAATGCTTCCAACTCTATTTTCTGCATCTCTGATAATACTACTCCGGTTGTTGGCTCTGCTACTCCAAATTCGACAACCTGTCAATATTTCTTGAATCTCAAGAAGTTCTCCATTAACATGCTCCAATGATCATAGTGACCATCAAAGCGAGAAATTACTGGTTGCACAAAATTGTCAGTGGCCATCATAATTTTCTAACACAATTCTCACAACTCACTTTTGTTTTCACTCACGGGTCTAATTCTGATGCCACTGTTACAATTATTGAGAAAAATAATAAGAGAAACAAAGGACAAGAGTTTATTTCTTTGTAAAAGTGACATAACTCATAACATGAAATTGCTCTATTTATAAAGTTCAAACCAATTCCACTAACTATCCCACTAACTCCACTAACTATCTCAATAACTCCACTAGTTACTCCACTAATTCCACTAATTTCATTAATTAGGTAAAACAAAATAAACAAACATGTTTAATTAACCACAGTTAATATTTCTAACAATCTGCAAGTCATTACCTAGTAGTATTTGAAACTGAAATAAATTATGACACCCGTCCCGGGTCGAAATCCATTTACCAAACACTTGTTAAACTTTAGACTTAAGATACTCGTGTCCATTTTCTCCCGTTTGTAAGTTAGATAGCCAACTCTTTCAACCGTCATCTTTTTAATCGTAACAAAGTTAATACGGACAATTGGTTTACACCTTCAGAAAACAATTTCATATAGAAATAATACAAATTAATTTAGAGTAACTCCAGAATCCTATATTTTGGTCTTGAGCGTATGCTCTACTTAAATTGCATGGTGCATTTATCTTCTCATTTTTATACTCAGAAGCATAAAGTTTTGAACAAACACTTGCAGTTGACCAATCCGAGTTCGGGGCGAGCAGCATTTTGTCGATGGTATGAGAGCATTCTTGATAATCCGGTAGACAAAAAGCTCAAATGAACTTTTTTTTTCCTTCATAATTTGACATTAAGAACTACCTCCAACAATTATTAGATGGCATAAACATTTCTTTATTAAATGCCTCAAGTTTTTTAACTTTTTAAAGTCACTAAGTATAATAGACAACTTAGAAAAAAAAAGAGAAACACGGTCCTATATAACATCTAGGAGGCTTTGACAATAATATCGATATGGATTTAGATATGACGTAGTATATGGTGTGATTATATGCAATTTAATATATCATGAGATAATAATGTAGATTATATATTGAGGGTATCTCAAACTATGGTCCAATTTGTAAGTTTTACAAATATATATTGGCGCGAGGGTAGATTTTGAGTTTTTTCAAGATAATATGAACATAAGAATGAAATGAACAAATTAGAAACGATTTTCCGATTCGCGTAGATCAAACGAGGGATGAAGTTAAAAGTCGAATAAATAAAATCTAATATAGTCTTATCCATTTCTCGCTTTTAATTTTTAAGATAAGGAAAGGAACTTGGAAGACAAAAAAAAAAAGAAAAAAGGAAAAGACTGTTATTATTATTATTATTATTTTATCTTGCATAAAGGTTGTAGAATTATGTTCCTAAGGCAATTTATTCGATTTTCTCAAACTGCATTGTCAATACAAAGACTAAACAGTAATGAGATCATAAGAACAGTACGTAAAACGACTCCAGTGTCGAAGAAATAAAGCGACGGTCAAAATATAAGTTGACAATAAACGCTCAATTAAGGGAATTTAACCATTTTCACCATTTTCAATAAAGGGCGGAAAATTCTTTTGTTGGCAACATAATTAGCAAGAAAATTTCCAAAATTTCGAAGTTGAAGAAAAAGATATTGCCTTTTCCATCTGGGTTCTCAATTTCATTTCTATTTTATCTTATAAATAACTCATTCATGTGGAATTTAGCTCTATGAATGAAAGGGTGTTTGTATTGTAAAGTTGAAGTCTCTGAAGTTGAGGAATTGAATAATGGGTCGGTCTCGCGGAAATTTCCAAGCTGAGGAGGATCCCAGTCAAAGGTTTAATCGCTTAGCACATTAGATTGAATTCTTCATGCTCCGTTCGTTCTTTCTTTCTTTCTTCCTTTTTTTTTTCCTTTCTTTTTGGGGATGTTTAACTGAAAATTTTCCAGTGTAATGGGTAAGCTTACTATCTGCCCGTGATCGGTTTTGTTTATGTTAAAGATGAAATTTTTGTGGTTAAAGTGAAAATTGGTGTTGCTTTATATGTGAAACGGCAGTCTTTCATGAGCAGATATTTGGGTATAAATTTGCATTCTTTTAACTGTGCATCGAATTGACTTGATGATTTGGTTTCATGCAACTGGGATGAGGCCTATTGTTTGGTTTTGCTAACTTGTTTAGTTATGCCTGGGAGGTTTGAATGAGGCTGTCTAGAGCTCACTCTTTCAGCAATCTAGGCTGGTTTTACGTAGCCATCTGAAAACCCAATGCTTCTTTCGTGTTTGAGTTTGTTGATTATTACTTTGCGCATGGGCTGGAGCAAGTAGCCTGTCACTGCTGTAAGACATACTTCATCGTTTTTCTTTTGTAATAGTAATGTCACTGCTGAACGGGAAAGGTTTTTTATTATGCCTGAGATTTTGGATTGATGCTGTCATCCGTTTGGGTGTAAAAAGTATGTATCCATTGCGTCTGTCTTTTGGATTGATTGCTCATTTTGCTTCTCTTCCATGGAGTAATTGTTTTGTACATGTTATTGTTTTTAAGGAAAGTATCTTAAATATGATCATTGTATGAACTGTTCTTCAGCAGTTTCGTGAGATTGCCATGTGTCAGCGTTTGATTTTAAAATGAACTTTTCTTTTCTTACCGTTTTTGCAAATGCAGATCAAGGAGAAGAAAGAATGCCACTAACAGTGAACATTTAGAATCAGCAAATGCAGGTACTCCGTAGTTATTTAGGTTTCTGCAGAAATTCTTTAGACTGTGATACAATCGATTGTATATGCTGAACCAAATGCTTTAAATGGACAATTAGCAGTTGCACACACTGGGATGGTTTTTGGAATTTCTTTATCATTGTACACCTTACTCATATGCTTGTCAACCTTAGTGAATAAAATTGACTGGCTTGTAATTGTACCAAAAAGATGTCTTGTCTGGTCATCGAGTTGATTGATGAGAAAGTCTGAAAATATACATGTACCATTAGGTAGAGAGGCTTGGCAAGTACCATAGTGAAGTGGACTGGTGCTAAGGTTAAATAAGTGTTACCTTGTATCATCTTATATTGTGACTTGTTCCTCTCCTCCTGTGGCACTGGTTTGTGGTCACCCAGGTCAAGGGACGGCTGAAGGGAAAAGAGCGTTATACCACTGTAACTATTGTAAAAAAGATATAACGGGGAGAACTCGTATAAAATGTGCTGCATGTTCTGATTTTGACCTATGCATAGAGTGCTTCTCAGTTGGTGCTGAGGTGTATCCCCATAAAAGCAATCATCCATACAGGGTTATGGTGAGTACCTTCTCAACACAAACTTTTCTTTGAGACCTAATGATATAATGTGATGTTGTCAATCTTACCTCTGATACCTTATCATGCTAAGGGGATTGCATATCATCCATGTTATCAATACTTAGAAGTGAGAGACTAATATTTTCTTTTCGCTTGAGAACTAGAAAGATAATTTTTAACCAGGATTCTATGTAAAGTGGACCATATTGACCATGCAGTATCAAGTGCCGCTTAAAAATTCCAACAGCAATGTTAGTACAGTTTGACTGTTTGGCCTGCAATCTTGAACTTGTACAATCTTTTACTTTATTCTTCTGATGCTGCAAAACAAGAGACATTTCGTTTTGCTGTGTTAAGTTTTCATCTTAGACTGTTCTGTAAGCAACTTAGGGACATCTTAGGAACTATCTTCTCAAAAGACCACTTGTGGCGTAATAATGATGTTACTAATGATTATTTAGCTTGTCACTTGAACAGGATGTTCTTTCTTTTCCACTTATCTGTCCAGACTGGAAAGCTGATGAAGAAATGTTACTTCTAGAGGTGGTTTAAAATCTTGAAACCATAATTGCTCAACTTGTCCCTTTCTGCAAAATTCTGTTGCTTTTGGTCTCTCCTTTTTGCAATTAATTGGAAACTGATCTTTCCTCACATCACTCTCTCATTCTGTCTTGCTTCATGGGATTCACGGCAACTAGGGGATTGAAATGTATGGCATGTGGAACTGGGCAGAAGTTGGAGAGCATGTTGGGACAAAGACAAAGGAAGCGTGCATTGAGCATTTCAGAAATGCATATCTAAACTCCCCATACTTCCCTCTTCCAGTAGGGCAAACATGATTAAGTTATCTCTGGGTTTTAAGTTTTCTTTGAGCGATAGGTACTGAAGAAAGTTTTCTCTCATTAGGATATGACACATGTTGTGGCGAAAAATAGAAAGGAACTCCTTGCAACGGCAAAAAGTGAAGAAAAGAGAGGTTGGTTATACCCCCCCCCCTCTCAAAACACAAAAACCCCCAACAACTATTTATAATTCTTTTAGCTACTGATTATTAGTATTTGCTTTTTTTTTTTTTTTGCTTGATAAAAGAATTAAAAAGCCACATCTTGTAACTGTGGAGCTTATTTGGTTGGCTCATTTTGTTGACATCACAGGTCATGACTCTGTCACTTAGAGAAATAAATTTTTAGAGCCATCCCTATTTTTTAGACAGGCTTGCCAAGAAAAGCAATTTTTGAATTTTGACTTTCTTTAAATTTGAATGAGAAAAGCCAAAAGTGGAACATGAGAGACTGGATTGGTGTTTAGATAGAATTCCCTTTGCCATAACCCATCAATGCCTTGAAGTCGTTCTTGTTATATTCATTATACCATGTTTCTTTAATATAATAGCAATACTGCTGGCTGTTATAGGATTTTCTGCACTCGGAGAACTTACACCAAAGGATGAATCTCAATTTTCCCCATCAAGAGTCAAGTATGATTGCTGTAGTTTTTGTGACTTGGTGCTTCCGCTTATCTTTTGAAAATTCTCAATCCAATTTCTCTGCATTTTTGTTTGATTAGAATTGAAGACCAACATATAAGTGGTCCTTCAGGTCGTCTGCCCTCTGCTGTAAATGCAGGTAGGGCAAAAGTTAAATTTACATCTAAATTTTACTCACCTACTTGTATGAGATTCCAGGGACCCTTTTATCGACATGAATGCTGCAGGTACCACAGGTAAGAAAAAGGCATCAAACAAGGTCCAGGTCAGGGATCGACACGATTCTATGAAGCCAAAAGGTAGCATTCTCGTCTTTCCTTTGGGGGCGGCTACTAGCAATTTGATTGACATTCAAAAACTTGGAATAGAGTCAGAGTGTGCAAGGGAAGCAAGAGTTTGGGGGATGGGTGGGAATAGAGTTGTCCAAAGATAATCTTTTTTAAGAATTGTTGTCGAGGTCCAATTGGAGTGTAAAATCAGAACGATAGTGATTGACTTTAATCACGATTATAGAGTCAGAGCATGCAAGGGAAGTAAGAGTTTGGGGGATGGGTGGGAATAGAGTTGTCCAAGGATAGTTTTTTGAAGAATTGTTGTCCAAGTCCAACTGGATTGTGATATTAAAACGGCAGCAATTGGTTTTAATCAAGGTTATAATCCCTGTTAAAATATAATTGACCATAATATCATGGCAAGACGGAAGAATGCTACTATATAAAGGAACCAAGACTTGATGACCTATATGGGTAGACTGGAAGAGGGATAGGTTTTTGCTATTGACACAACAAGTTTTTAAATTGCTCATGGTATATTTAACAGGAAAGAATTTTGATAACAATAGATCCAACTGTTCAAAGGATGAAGGCCCTTCCCTGATGGAACTAAGTGGATATAACCCAAAAAGACAAGAATTTGACCCAGAATACGATAATGATGCTGAGCATTTACTGGCTGATATGGAATTTAAAGAAACTGACACTGAGGAGGAGCGTAAGTTGAAGTTGCGAGTACTGCATATATATTGGAAGAGGTATCTCGTTATTATCTCTGTTTCCTAGGATTCGTCATTGATTCTTTGATTGTTTGAACTTTGTTTTTGGAGATGAGAAAAGAGAATTGATAAATATACAATTCAATTGTCTTCTTTTGTTTCTTTATGATTGGTAAATTTCCTAGTCATCCATCTGATTGTGTTGAACTATTGTGGGGATAACAGCATTCACTAGTCACAATTACATTGAAACTTAAACTAATTTCTTTAATATTGTATGTTCAATGTACTCCTTACCACAGGTCAGCACTTCTGTAATTTGCTGAAGATCATTACAGTTGACTATATCCATTCTTTTCCCTGAGAATGTTTCAAGAAATTGCTTTATTTCTTTTTTTGTTTGTTTAATCATATCAAATAACTTGTCAAGTTCATCTTGGCAGGCTTGATGAGCGAAAACGTAGGAAGGATTTTATTCTAGATAGGAACTTGCTCCATCAAGATGCATTTGAGAAGGACCTGTCTCAGGAAGAGAAGGTTTTGTGCAGACGTTATGATGTCTTCATGCGTTTTCATTCCAAAGAGGAGCATGAAGAATTACTAAAGGCAACTGTTGCAGAACATAGAACTCTTAGAAGGATTCAAGAACTTAAGGTCCATTTGCTTTTACGTTCAAAGCTCCATGAAAATTTGATCCATGTTTTTCTGAATGCCTTTATTTCTCATCTTTTATGTTGTTTCGTAGTTTTTCTTCTTAAGAGTAAAACGAAATGTCCAAGCCTAGATATTTACAAATCTCGTGTTTAATGTGCTTGTTTTTAGGAAAAAACTTGTGTTCCTCCGTGTTGAAATTCTTTTGCTCTCTCTCTCTCTCTACCCACCAAAGCAAAAAGAAATAAAAAGAAGTTCAATTGACACGTAATTGTTGATGGCTAAACAATGACTTATTTTACTTTATAATGACCTGAAGTAAAAAAAATATGCAGGAAGCACAAGCTGCAGGGTGTCATTTTTCAAATGATGCTGACAGATACTTAGACTGGAAAAGAAAGAAGGAAACTGAACTGAATGGTTGTGATGATGGAGGAAACAGTATAGCTTTTCTTACTGGCCCTGTTGCTTCAGACTCCGCTGATGCATATTCAATCAATTTGGACTTCGTAACATTTTCTGAGGCAGAACTGCTCTCTGCATCTGTAAGTTTGCTGTTTCTGTTTCTAAAATCGCTTTTGCACCTTTTCTAGAAAGGATGAGGCCTTCTAAATCTGGTATATTCATGAAGTAACCTTTTTCTATGAGACATTGTTCCCTTGGTGGGTGGCCTTCTTGCTTTGTTAGTAAAGCATTAAGGGGTTGAACAAGTTGTTAAAAATTGGATATGGACTTCTCAAGATTAGCCATTGACGAAGTTATTCAAGGTAAATATCCAGCGTTCATAGTGGATATTGACTTCAGGGTAAAATATTTTGGTCATCTGTGTCCTTCAAAAAGGTGGGGGCATGAGGTTGGGTTTGTTAAATAGCATATTCTTACTATTTTCTGCTTTTATTGGTGCTCGAACAGAACCAGTCAAATCTCATTTGTGCTGCAGGAGAAACGTCTATGTGGTGAATTGAGGCTGGCTCCTGCTCAGTATCTGAAAATGGTGGAGGTCATGACGACACAGATCTTCAGTGGAAATATTACCAAGAAATCTGATGCTTATTCATTATTCCAAATTGAACCAACGAAAGTTGATAGAGTTTATGATATGCTTGTGAAGAAGGGCATTGCTGGTCCCTTGTGACCCCAGAACCAGATTGTGAAGATTCTGCACTTCCCATATTCACTCCAAACCCTCGTAAAAAATAAAACATACCTGTACAACGGTATAACTGCCCAGGGGGTTAAGGGGAGGAAATAAGACGTGGAAGGGTGTGTATGCTGGGGAACTAAAGGGATAGGGATTGTGTACGACTTAACATGACAAAGATTTGTGATTTATTTCTTCTGTGCAGAGGAAGGATTTGGTAATTCCCTAGATCTGATGGGCTTGCGGGTCCAGTTAAGTTAGAACAAACTTTATAACTATTTTCCCTGCTTATAATTAGGGTATCCACTTTGACAATGCAGCAGCACTCGAGCTGGCTTCCTGGAGCTATAGACATGTACAAAAGCTGTCTTTTGGCTCATGTTTATAACATTATTATTTTTTGAGGCTATAAATTTGAATGTTTTCTAGCAGCAGAGGAGCAACATAATTTGGAATTCAATCAATAGACTGAAAGAAAAGACGTCAATGGTAATTTATGTGTTGATTTACAATTCTTTATGGTACAGCGGTTATTAATAAATCACCAAGGAATGGTTATAATTGACTGCTGACATATGTCTCAGCAACATCTTATATAGGTCTCAAATTAAATCTGCAAAAGGAAAATACTTTTAAGCCTTTCTTCAGTAACCCTGCAGTTTCACCCAGCTGAAACACGATCTGTTGAGGAGTTGGTACTTGAAGCGGGCTGGAATATCGTTTGAACAAGGACAATTTGTTTCAGCTCCTGGTTCCTGATTATGTTTTTCTAACCGGTACAACTGTCTTCAGTTAAGACTGCTTATTGGAGCTGGTAAGCCACAATCCTATCCAGCGATGTCTTTCCACACTAACTACGTATCAGGAGCAGTAATTACAACAGAATTATTCAATGCACCCGGAAATATAAAGTCAAAGACGGCAGCTACTTGCTAAGAAGAAAGCAACGTACAAGCTTACAGACTATGATCACTGCAGTTTATATGCAGAAAGCAATTGAGTGCAAAGGACAAAGAGCTTAATACCACAGCCAAAAGGCAGTTAGTAACTTCAGCACCACAGTTGATTTTACCCTCCTAAAATGAAACATTTGCCCTGTGCACCTGCATATCATCGCTACCCCATATTTACATAAGTCAATGGCAGCACTTATATTAGTGGCCTATAAAAAGAAAAAAAAAACCAAAAATATTGCAGTTCCCAACCTATTGATTTATACTAATGCATTCTGCTGCTTCTATTTCTTTACAAATTTATGTTGGCTACCAGAGACACCCTCTGAAACTGTCTTGACCATTCCATGAGCATTAAAATTGCCAGCCTTAAACCCTTTGTCAACCAAATCATCTGCATGACGGTTACAGAGCCGTTTCTTCAAATTCAGGCTGTCCAAATCTTTTTGGTTAGCTGACAAGGCTGAATGGTGCTCTCTTTTTACACCACTTTCAGATGCTTCAAGCTTGGACAAAACATGAACTTGGGCTTCTGGTAATCTGGAGCTGTCATGCGTAGATGTCTCAGTTGAAGTTGACATTGAGAGCTTCAGAGTGCAACTGACAGTAGAAGGAATGACAGAGAGTATATCACGTTTTGCCTTTACTTCTATCCATTTGTTATCAACCCAATCTCTTGAAGGTCGCAAATCCTTTCTCTGCAATGTTAAGAACTTGTTTTCACCTAAAAATCAAATGCAAATTCATGAGATTCTCCATCATGCTGACAGAACATGATCTACGAACATATGTAGCAAGTATATTCCTCTCTTCTACTGCCAAATTCAGCCACAATTAGAACTAGTACCTCAATTCACTCTTAAGGTACAAAGAAACTATTGTCAGGTCATATACATAGCCAGATAAATAACATGTAAGCTCTTAAAAAACAAATCTATCTGTTCCAGAAGTTGAATTACCAGGGGAATACACGTGAACATTATCACCTCCAGAGATGTCCAACCCAATTATAACAGCTTCCCACCAGCCATCTGACCACCATGCATCAACTGCATCTCCAACCTCAAAAGAATAGTCAGAAGAATTATGAGGAGGCCAAGGCCTTACAGTATGGCGGCCTGCAAATCTCATCCCCAGTTCATCAGGAGTTGCCACTCTAGATGCAGGAACCCATTCCTGCAACATACACCACAAAAGAAAGAAGTTATGTTTCTATGCAAAAAGCTGAAATCATGGTTCTAGTCTGAAAGGCTAAAAACAAAGATGATGCAGCTTCTCTAACTGTTAATAGATCATTAGATATTGTTATCTTCTAACTTCTGCCTTACATGATTGTCCTTGAAACTTTCATTTGGAGTTTAAAACCACAGCAGAACAAGTAATCCCAGTCATTAAATGACCAAAGAGAACCAAAATATGAATATTAAGGAAGAACTAACAATTTTATGCTTCACTATACCTCTAATTTTCCAGGTCCATCAACATCCTGGATGTCACAGTATTGAACTTTTAAGGACTTTTTTGATGTCTGCAATATTTTACACCTGAACCAACAACCTCGGATACCACTATCCTGGCAGAGGAGTTCTATATTTTTTTCATCATCCTCAGAAGATAATTGAGAGGGTTCAGCCCCAACAAGATTAATAGAAGCTTTAGTAGATAATTTGATTTTCAATTTTCGATGAGTTGGTTCACATCTTTCCATCCGCTTTCCAGGGATCAAATTTGTCACACCAAAATGGTTTCTCCTTCGACTTCTTGTCCTTCTAGTACCTTGCCTGGTGGAGTCTTCAGAGTGAAAATCATTTTCTTCCTCGGTTGGTTTATGGACCTTGGCTTTATTCATTGAATCATGATGATGATTTAATGAGGAGACGATTGCTTGGTTATCATAGCCTCGCAAATTACTCAGTGAGAAGGTCTCAATTTTGTTGTTTTTGACTTCTCTGTGACACACATAGATCCTTGATGACAACTTTTCAGGGAAAAGAGCCAAACACTTCTCGAAGTGATTTGGAGTTAACACTGTGACAACTTGATCTATACACTTTGCAGTAATCCTCCGAACATAAGGAGTGATGAATATTTCTTCCGGATGTGCATTTAACTCAGGAATTACTTGCTTGACTTCCTGATTGTGCCGAAACCATCGCACTTGAGCCATTTTCTCTCCCTTCTTATCCTCATACAAATCTTCCAAGTAACCAAGGTAGTGGTTTCCTTCTTCAGCCATAATGAGCACAAAGGAATAAACCTGGACAAGAAGACAAACTTACTCATAGCTTTCTTTTTTTTGTGCGAATGCAATTGAGACAAAAAGTACCAGTTACTAGTGACTACTCACCGCTATTGTTGTTTTTTTCCTGCATAACGCTTGATAGTGTTTGAGCTCCTTAGAACAATTCCAAGCTTCACCAGACCACATGATATCTGAATCTTGAACTCTAAATTTTCCAGAAACCTGGACCTGAAAATAAGTTTTTCTATAAGCCATGTGAAATGAATAACTGATAATACACAAGAAAAATCTTAAAATTGGATCAATACCATAATATGGCAGTTACAACCTGATCCATCGAATTAGTCAGATTATGAAGACCAGCCATTGGGTATCCAGGTGACCTCAGACGCAGCCTCGATTCAATCATCTGATGCTCTGTCCCAAAGATAAAACGGTTGCTCACTCAATTCAGAGGAAATGTGTAACACAAATAAAACAATCACCACAAAAAGAAAACCAAAAAAACACATAGTTTGGTATTTATTCAGGTCAATTTCAAGAGAGTTCACAATTATGATCTGCAATCACACATTAGCAGGAGAGAAAACATTCTGCTAAATCTTGTTCCATTTCTTCCCAACTTCTGAAATTATAACCGCCTCAACTCCATTGTTTTGTCCCACACGCCTCCACCCTCCCTTCCCCAGAAGTGCCCTTCCAAATGAGGGAAAAATTAAAGACAAACAAGGAAAAACAAACCAATAATATCTTGCAAACATTAGGAACTCAGGTTTCAGATAATGAAAAGGCAGGCCCAAGTGAGAGATACAGATCAGATAATCACTTGCAACATGCCAAAACAAAATAGCATTCAACAAGTGCTCATGCACATTCTATTGCAAAATGCTTCATCTAGAAATTTACCATGATTATTATTCTTGCACTAACATCCTATTTCCTATCAATTGCTGTGATCACCATCTACTCTCGACAAATTACCATAAGATACATGTATAGTGACATTGATCCGCACAATTTGCTGCTTACTCTGCTATTCACCTGTATCTCATTCTCAAATTTTCATATAAACACTACTCTGACTGATACTACTAACCATAAAGGCTGTTTAACAATTGACCACTCCTAGTTATAGCTATCTATATTGTTGGTAAAATTTTGCTAGAGATAGATCAAGAATGTAGCATTGAGATCTTGGCACATCGCTTGAGAAATGTAGAAAAAAAAATGCCCATCACAATTTAAAGAATTTTAAGGGTAAATGGAGTAAAATATCCATTTGCATGGAATGCCTAATTTCTGGAAGATTATGCTGGATCAAAACTGACTTTTAAATGCAAATGCAGATACAACTACAGAAAGACAATATAGTACATCTTCCTGATCATCTAAATGTACTTGCTCAAATCTCATTCTGGAAGGCAAGGTTCTCAAAACAACTTCCCCACCCCAATTAAAGCATCTACAAGACGCAATGTTTAATAAGCTACAACACTTAATTGGTTCAACATTAACAACAGAAGTACAGAGAATAACATGTCAGATAACAGGTAATCTGTAGCCACATATACATAATACTAGTAATACAGGAAGGCAAGGACAACTATCATTGATTACCAATATTTGGTACAAACAAATCATTTGTGGCAAGCAACATAAAACATTAAAAGGATATTAAAGGGATGGAAGAGGTAAACAAATCAACAAAAGCATATTAAACAGTCAAGAAACGAATACAAGTAGTAACTCTTCTTCTTTTTTTTTTTTTGGAAGCAGGGTAATACTAACTTAATCTCAATAGCAGGGCTCATGAATTATGAACCTAAGAATATACAGCAGTATGCTAACTTTACACACACTGATGTTATGAAGTATTAGAACTGCCCTATTAAGAAGAAGTTAGTTAGCCACATTACCCTTTCATGGGGAATTAATTCTTTCTTGGCACTTCTTTCTGTTTAGATTTGTTGATTTGAGGAAACATCAAAATAATGCAAAGATTAAGAGAACCACAACTCTCATTTATGAATTCTTTAGACACAAAAACTGGCCATTTTTCTGAAGATAATAATTTCCAGGACAGAGGACATGGATAAGCAATAAAAAATCTGCATAAAACCTGCTAATACCCAGGTAATAAGATAGTGTATTATTCTCATTTAAATATGGTAAGTGAGTCAATGTCAGTCAAAGCCAGTCTTCAGATGACCTGGTACTTTGTTTATACCTTACATAAACAAGCTAGCAAACACTACCAAATCATTTGCATTTAATCACAACAAAATTCATTATGAAAGAGAGGGAGAGTCACGTGCTTTAAACTACCACGCTTGCTCTAATAAGAAAAATTTCTGCAATCATTCATTTATCTAAAAGCTCACTCAGAGTCTTATTTACCTATGGTTTCTTAAGAAAATTAAGTGAACAAATTTTAGATTAGAAAACCACTCAGCTAAAGTTAGAAATTAGAAATACAAAATTACTAAGCCAAAATCTGGTACACAGTTGAACAAACAGAAAGCCTCCTCTTCAATCTTTAATAAAAAGGAGTCATCTGGATATTTCTTATATGGAGCATATTTGTTGACCAAAAATAGGTAGAAAAGAACAGAACAAGATGAATTCCCTCTGCCAAAGTATTAAAAAACAAGAGACAGAGAGAGTATTAAAAAAATTTTTAATGAGCCCAGTTGAATTCTCATCCCAACCGACCTCTCTCTCATGAATACACATTCTAGCAATGTCTCAATAACATTCAAACATAAAGAGAACAACAGCACAGTCACTTTAGAAGCAAGTCATAGTCAAACGCAAAATGGAGCCTCTATATTTGGAACATTGAACAGAAGAATTAAACTTCAATAATTTACTAATAACATGGTCAACTGTTTCCCAGAAGAAGATTTTGTTATTTATAAGTATAGAAGCACTATAAAAAAACTCCATCTTCTTTTAAATCTCAGATGGTTAGCACCTGGCCTACATATGGCAGGCTGATGCGTGATTGTATCATTCTTTACTCAAACACATAGAGCCAACCATTTTCTGTCTTTCCTTTTTTTGCGGTTGGATCCCAAAAGACGCGATCACACAAGCAAGCAAAATGGGATTTTCATTGCTTAAAAAATAAGAATGAACAGAGAATGGTTGAAGCAGGACTCAAAAGAGCCAATGCTTGATACATATGCAACCATCCTACATTGGATCTTTAGCTCAACTGAATTAAAATCAGTCTAGTCGGATCAATCACAAGAAAATGAATAAACCTTTCCAAAGAGAGAGCTGAAAGCTTTCTTTCTGAAAAGAGTTCTTTTCCCCCTTACAAGAAAGCAAATTCAAGTCGATTGATGAAAAGAAATGCAGTAGGAAAAACCTAAATGACTGAATGTCTGACAATTAGATAAGAATTCATACAAAAAATGATGAGTATGTAACTTCAGAATCTTACCTGCAATCCTGTTGAAGAAGGTGGAGTCTTCAGAGATGAAGAAAGAGAAAGTAGTATGCAAAGGAGTCAGTTGAAGAAGAAATGATGAACGTCATCTTGCATTAATTGACCAAGGGATTCATGTAACACCAATCTAACATAACTTTTGAGCACGCAAGAGCGCTTCATTGGTGTCTAGAATATCCTTTGCCTTTTCCTTCAACTTATCCTAGCGGTTTACGCATTTATGTTATTAAATATTTGATTTCGATGCTTAATTCAACACCTATCAAATATTTAGTATTAAACTCAGATACATGGATCTCATAGCAA
Organism: Coffea eugenioides; assembly: GCF_003713205.1. NCBI lineage: Eukaryota > Viridiplantae > Streptophyta > Magnoliopsida > Gentianales > Rubiaceae > Coffea > Coffea eugenioides. The sequence goes on along the minus strand of NC_040043.1, from coordinate 2,699,791 downwards.
TGTACTATAAATTTAGTCTAACCTGATCAAGAGATCCATGAAATTTAAATGCTAAATGAAAATAGACGAGTTTAATTAGTCACACTAGAGCAGAGGGAAAGCGATTGGCATGATTACATGTTCAAAATTCATGTGAAACAGGTATGTTTCATCTCATCCATCTTCAAGTCTCTATGTATACTTACATATATATAGCAGGCCCAATTTTATGTCTAGACTGGGCCTATTTCCATAATGCATGTACATGTTAGCAAGCAAAGTACTAGCTTTCAATATTGTCCAAGTCCAGCAACGTCCAACTATGTATCTATGAAAAAATGGCAAAAGCTTTAGCGTAAATAGTGTGATTAACAGGGTATGATATACATACATCTTCTGTACATGACACCAAGATAATTACTTCAACTCTTTATGTAGTAGGTTTCGACTCATTTTTTGAAATTATAGTCCTAAGATGAAATAATGGACTTTTTCAGTCTCTCTTGAACACTTAGAGGAACTTATAATCTTCAGGATATCTATCACTACTACATAGTAAATCCAGAAGTATCATGACAAACCCGTGTTGAATTTAATTCATATGCAATAGGCTAAAACTTTTCTTTTGAAAGTATTTGGCGCTCTGTGCAGAATAAACTGCATCTCGCTAAGAATTCTTATTACGGTCACTACTCTCCCATTCCTGACTATACAACTACATCAAGTATGTTATCAGTGATTGACAAAGTGGGTTCACAACAATAAAAGTCATTCCAAGTAAAAGATAGATTCATATATAAATAATAGACTAATGAGAAACATCCTGCTGAGAATAAAAATAAGAAAAAGTAGCTCTGTATGAGAGCCGCACATCTCTTGAAATCTCTTAGTATTCCCACACCCTAGCCCACAGAAAGAATAGAGAAAAGAAACAAGTCGGCAGTCTTTGCATAAGAAGTACCACATTGGCCAAACCCTTGACTCCTCTCCACATTTCAGCAATTTAGTCATTTACTAGCAAAGAACCAAGTCGAGTCATTTGCATAAAAGGTGTTTGTGTTCACATGCAACTAATATCATCATCAATCTACACCCAAGAAATTAAACGAATTCCCCTTCTGTTAGCTTAAATCTAGTTTTAGACGAGGTTACTTAGATGCTGCTATCTCAATTCCAATATTATAGAGTTAAACAAGCAAGTTTGATGTTGCTCAGTAGTTCCGTGCACCCCATAGCTATACATTGACATACCGAGTCATACTCACATGTATTATCAAAAAATCATGCTCAAGCAGTCTAAAAAAGCTACATACTTGAGACAATTACAGGGAGGCGAAACCCTGAGACCAGCTTTGTAAGCCATTCCACAACATCCCGTCTTGCTCTCCATTTTGTTCCAGCAGTGACAATTCCAGTGAACCCATAAGCATCCACAAATCCCTTGGACACGACGTAGGTCATATGCCTAATACTCCTCTCAGTCCCCACCACAGCAAGAACTGTATCCTCAGAGGATTGTTCTAAATAATAGTGCACAACCCTGTTTCCCTTCTCCTGGGAGATAATTCGTTCTTCCCATGCTACAAATACTTGATCATTTAAAACCATCCTGATGAAAATAAAAGAAAAAGAATACCAGTGAATTCCAACATGAAGTTCCTCTAGTTTTAAAGTTACTTCTTGTTTCTGCCAAAAAATTTACAGCATTGCGGAAACAGAAGACAAATTACGCGAAACTGACTTAGGTACAACTTACAAGTTGCAGAACAAACATGTAAACAAAACAAACAACAACCACCATGGAATGTAAGGCGAGAATTTCTTCCTATTGTGAAATTTAACACAAACGACGAACAGGGTTAGCGTCTTAGAGTCAGCGAGAGCAGAAAACCTCAAAAAAAAAGAAGAAGAAGTAATGAAATAAAATAAAAAAAGAGCTGTAAAAGCCCATATCCTCCCGGGTTTTACCCATTTTTCAATGCTTAACCAAGTTCAAGACCATGCACCAGCATTGCGCGATCAAACTAATAAAAAACCAATAACAACCCTCCAGCAAATAGGACAAGAAACAGGAAAAGTTCTGGAACTTACCTGATACAAGCAGAACTTGGAGGGCAAAGAAAGTATCAGTTGAAAAGCCAAAAAAGGAAGTCTAAAGTTGGCTTCTTTACCACAACTACGACGAGTATTCTGCTCGTGGGAGTGGGTTTGATACTATGTAAATGCTTCCATTGTAGTCAACTGTGGAGACTGTGTAATATCACAGGGAGTTGCTGCAGGTAGACAGGAGAAGTGCAAGAGGAGAGGGGGGGGGGGGGGGACGGGGGAGCAGAAGAAGCCGGGTGCTGCCACCAGCACCACAGCATGAGAGAGTATGGAAAAGGGCCGAATGGGGGTTTGGAATTGGTTTATTTGGCTGCTGTATACATCAATCATCAATGAACCAACAAAATCCCGTTTCCTTTGTACTACTCATTACTTCTTTTGGCATTATTGGCATAAGAAGATATGGGCTGTGGGGTCTTGGGCATGTTTTCTACTCCCGTAGTATATTTTTACGTTATATGATGTGATTGTGATGTGGTACACAAAGGATACACAAAACATCCATCAGGTACAAATTAGTACCATATATAAAATAAAATATTTGGCAAATATCCGTTCCGTTTTGTGCATTTCTTTTATGTGTTAACAAGAAACGTGGCTAGTTACCATATATAATCCGTTCCGTTTGACTTTCATTGTCACTAATATATTCTGTTGGTTGAATTTTTGTTTCTTGTATAGAGTAATCCCATTGACTCAAAAGGCTGATGCCATATTTGAGGCATGTCTATACTCCCGTTTGATTCTACAAGCTACTTTTTCCATGTTGTAATTGGAACGAGAGATAAGTTGAATAGCAAACTTTAAAAAAAAAAAAAAAATTAAAGTTGCTATTCTTACCATGCAACAAAACTTGTTTTCATCTTTCAAATTAGTTGTCATATGTCTAATTAGTAAAGTGATAATATATATATTATAAGTGTATTTAAATGAGTTGTTATATATGTAACGGTGATAATGTAAGCGTACATAAGATTAATCCTTTTTAGATGATCGGTTATTTTTTGTTCCTCCCCCGACTCTCCTCGCACAGAAAAAACCTACTCAAAAGGCTCGCATTGCAGGGAAGACCAGGCTGCAATCCTTAATTGTTATGTTTGGGCTACTTTAAGTCATGTGAAATTTGGGCTTCAAGACTTTCTGCTATATATATCGTCATGCTGGAGAAAGGCCCATTTTGTTTGTTGAATTTTTTTGTTTTTTGGGAGGAAAACAAGATAAGGGAAGAAGAACAAAGACCAGCACAGAGTCACAGACACAGCGCGAAACTCAGCCACAGACGACTTTCCAGCACAGAAAGCTATAGATATCAGCCACCATCCTCTGGCTCTGAGTAGGTTGTTGACTAACCTCAAGAATGATGACGACAATCCGATCTTCTTTGATACACACAAATCCCCGAACCGCAATATTCCTCATCCCTATCAATACCAAACAACACCTTAGTTACCCAAGAAGTACGTTTTCATCCCCTGTTTCCTCGACGCTTAAAGCCACAGAGAGCCTCCCTGGACAAAAAGTAACAAAGCATCCCAGCAAAATCAAACCGTTGAGTTCTTCAGAGCTACTAGAAACAAAATCCCGGGATGAATTTCCCAAAGTCGCATCACATCTTGTGTTGCTGGGAGCTGTAACAGTAGGAGTTGCACTTATTGTGATGGGCTTTGATGACGATCACAAGGCATTGGCTTTTGGTCCAGAAGGACCGCTGGTGGAGGAATTCTGGGAGAACATGAGGAGATATGCACTTTATGCTCTGACAGTCAGCACTGGATTTGCTTATACTGTTTTTCAGCCAATATTGGAGTTGCTAAGGAACCCCGTCTCTGCAGTTCTTGTTCTTGCTATTTTTGGAGGTTCTATTTACATCGTGACCCAGGTGCTGTCAGCAATGGTTGGTGTCTCAGATTTCAGTTATGACTATAGCTACTGAATTTGATTTTATGGATGCTGCAGTTATTCTGTCTACAGTTTCTTGATTACCGAATACTGCTGGTCTATTTACTGATAGCACTATTGTTTACTTTGTTCCTTGACATCTGTAGTGGAAACCTTTTTCCCTTTTCCCTTTTCCTTTCTGTTGCGAGAGTTCTGGGCGAATGGCAATCATAAACTAGCGGTCTGAAATGCAATAATTTCAATTAATAATAACTAGGAAACCCAATTTTCTTGCACATTATTACTGAAATGCAACCAAGAAATCGTACTATGGTTGGCTAAGAAATACTAGTACTAGTACGTATTGGATTAGTTGCTAGAGAGAGATCGTAAACGGCCATTGCATTTTGACAGAGGGATGTTAAGGAGCTTGGATTCTTGATAGCAGACCGCTACAATGGTTTCGCCGCCAACCCCCGCTGTAACACCACCACCTATTGAAAGCATGAAATGGGATGTTCGCTGGATTGCATCTTTGACCTTCCACCTTCTTGGATTCTCCAGTTTTCTTCAGCTCTGAATTTCGATTTAATTCCATGATAAGATTTCAGTATGAACACCAAAATCTTACGGCAAAAACACCTTGCCTTTGATTCTTCACTCGAAGGGCAAAAAAGCAAGAATCTTGATTGAGCAGCGAAACAGGTAAGATTGACCATCAGATCACGCTTTCATCACAACCAAGGCATGACTCTGTCCCGTGTGTGAAGAAACATTAATGCCATCAGAAACCACTCCAACACATAGGTTGAGGGCAATTAATGGATCGGACCATTTTGCTTTTGTTTTTTTTTTGCTTATTTCGTTTGGAAACTTTTTGTGTGACGTTTGACAGATAAATACGTATAGAATCAAAATAAAAAACGGTGCTGCTAGCTTAATGTTTTTTTTTTCATTACAGCTTAAAAAAGGAAAAAAAAACAAAAAACTCTAGAGAGGACAAGGTAGCATGATATATAGGATTCCAAATTTACAGATGAGAGGCAAGCCAGAAGAACTTCTTCAAAAACTATCCAAAGCAAACGTTAAACATTAAGCGATCAATAGTACTTAGTAGTAGCAGCAGGCACTGCATTGCCTTGCATTTTGGGTAAGGATTTAGTAGTAGAATGGATCAGTAGCAGGAGCTAGCAAGCAACAGATGAGACGGAGAGAGGGTAAGAGAAGGAATTGGCATACTGGAAAGTGAGAGACTCTCCCGGATTCAAAGCTTGTCCATCCTTCACAAGGCAATCATTATAACCAAGTCTCCTAAAGATTTGAGGATTTATGAGTCTGGCGGAGCTGAACCAGCCGCAACTTAGATGAATGTTTGAGATGCTACAACTTGCTGAGTCGCACACATTTTGGACTTCAACAGTGTATGTGGGGATGCCATTGAACATGCGTTTCGTTTGACCTTGAAAAACAAGGATGTTGTCCTTAGAACACGACGGCCCCTGACCACCAATCCGATCTGCTAAGCCCCCATCACCGCCACTGTCGCTGTCACCATCGCCACCTCCAACGTCACCGCCGCCGCCATAACCATCGTCATCACCGTTATCCTCATCTGTCCAGTTCCCTAATTAATAGTAATAAAGCAACAAATTTGTAACCAGCAATCTGAAATGGTGCCAGTGCTCGTGAACATAGGCATATATATAATTATAAGCCACACCGGCCAACATGCATGACAAGTGACAACATCTAATGAAAGAGAGCTTCTAGGGCCGAAGGAGACGTGAAAGAAAGATGTTTGTCGGAAATTATATACTAGTAATTAGCTAGCAGGAGTAATATGGTATGAAATAGCCGGATAAAGCAATAAATTACCATCTGTTCTCAACGTGTTTTTATGAATCCAGTAATTACGAAGGATAAAAAAGTGGGAACATATGAAAAATGTCACTAGCTTTTTACAGGTGATTATTTATGTTCCAATTATCCAAAGCATATTAATTACTACTCCAACAAGATTCAAAAAAAAAAAAAAAAAGTGTGCACTAATCTCTGACCACTAAAAGCCAGTAACTTTCGAGCAGTAGAAGAAGCTTTATTTTCCTCGGAAAATGCTTGCTCTTGAATGCCATTGCAAGTTTCAATGACTGATTCCGATGCCTGATAATGATCCACAGCTGCATGTAAAAAATTTTTATCGTCAAGAAATATATATGTGCAACCAAGTCAAATTTACAAAATATATATACACATATATTAATAACCTTTCGGTAAAAGGGGACTCAAAGTCACACAAGAAAGAAATGGGGAGGGGAAAGCTAAATGTCAAATCAGGGAGCTCATAGTCCACTGCTCGATAGAATAGAGTTGGGGTTGAGAATACTTCCTAGTCCCCTACATTAACAATTTAACATGAAGTAATAGTACGCAGACCAAGGTTTCAGATTACAAAAACTGATATTCGGTGTTGCTGAACTTCAATTAGAATCGAAGATTAAAGAGGAGTATCTTCATGTGGACCAAAGCCATCGATCGAAAGCTTCCTGAGATGGAAAAGTCTTGGATTCTCAGGTGCAGGATCAGAAAAGAGCAATACACTGGTCATGAATGTAGCAGGGGATGGCGATATAGAGGGATTACAGATTGCCTGATTCTGGCTAGCCGCTTCATATACATAAACTTGCACCACAAAGATAAACAACCATATGGCCCGCAAAGAAATACAGAGTTGGGAAATTAAGGACGTACCAAAGAGCAAAAGAAGAAGCATGCACGCGAAACCCAGAGCCATGCACGCCTTGCATTTAGCTGATCTACACTTGTCCACAGCAATCTTCATGGGGCCACTATTCACTACTTCCCCTCGTGAATATCCTCTTAGAACTTCTTCAAGAATTAAACCTGCATTATCCAGATAAACTAGTTTGAGTAAGCAAAGGAGGAAATGGCAGACCAAACCTATATATGTATATATATAAGCAAGTCACATAACATGTATAACATTTTTTTTTTGTGTGTTGGGCTAAACAAGAAAAAAAAGAAAGAATGTAACTCGAAAAGAAAGAAGCAAATACATCTGTGATGAACAGAGCCAAGAATTATCAACAAAATCAAAGTATTCTACCAACTAATGGAGGAGAATATGAGTGAAAAATTGGAAGAAAAGAAATGAAGTAGTTATATTTATGATACGTTAACTAGAGAGATTGAAAAAAGCCGACCGAGTTCTTTATTGATCAGGGAGAGACTGAGCAACGAACTTGGAAATGACACTAAGTTCTACGGCCACTTGGAAATGCATTGATGCTTAAGTTATGGTAGTCGTAGCGAGGTGGTGGCAGTGGGAGGTGGACAGCACAAGTCGGAAGGAAGAGCTGATCGAGGGGAGGGTGCGTAAATCGAAGGGGTTAGTGACATTTATGACGTACTAATCGGGTTGTAACACAAATTTACTGGACTACCCACGACTAAAAAGGTTTGATTTCTATTCCTGTTTCCGATGAGGTCCTTATTTTTTTTAATAGGATTTTTCTTAACACATTTGAAACGCACTAGTCCTATATTATTAATTATCACGTAAATGTACACACAAGTAATTATTATTCTTTCTTACATTTAAATATTTTTTTACATTAATTTTACCTTTTTAAAATTTTAATATCTGAACTATATTTTAACGACCATTCAATCTGACTGTTTTGAATATTACAATCTTATTAAATTAATCGTTGACTAATGAAATAAATTTTTTTATTCTTAAATTATATAAAAACTTTAAATATTTGCAAAATAAAAAATCATCATCATCATTGAAACGATATACGTTAAGGAAAATGGACATAAAAAATTTTCCGTGTTTCCTGCTACTCCCTAGTAGCAAGCGAAGCACGGCCATGGATTGATTTACCTGCCAACTCCCACTACTCTCATTTACTGACCTGGTAACCTACCCACCATTAAAGACTAAAGAGTGGCGGTATAGTAGGTTCTGAGAGGATATTGTAAGAGGTAAATTGTGCCCCAGAATTAAATTAAGGAATTAAGGAAAGGGAGGGAGTGAAATAACTACAGAAGTTACTTTGCTAGCCTAGCTGTCACTGCTCACTCACTAGCCCTCCTTAGTCTTTACCATAACATGGTGCCAAAGAGGAAGGAAAAAAGAAACCAAATCTCGCTGCATTTACTCATTGATAAGATAACTAGATACGGATTCAAGCGCCCTTTTAGGTTTGTATCATGAATCCTGAGTTGACATGCATTTCTAGTAACTATATATATACGTTGAGTATTTACATATTAATTGGAAGTCTTCAAAAAGAAGTCAGTACTATTTACATATATTGGAAGAAAGCTTCAACAGATTTGGAAGGTTGGCCTTAGAAATCAACTTCAGATGATTTTCGTGCATTCTAAAAAACCAACAAGTATACAAGAGGTTTTTTGCTATTCGAAACCACAAGTTTGGGAGGTATACCTCAAAACTCAACGTCATATGCTTGGTTGAGCTACGATCCATTGAAATATAGCTTGTGGAAATCTTTGTTTCAGTCAAATTCTAAATTCTTTAATGGGTTACAGCAAATTTCTTCCAAAGTGATTATTTCAAATAATACTCTATTCAAACACATTGAAATGCTTCCCCTCTCCTCGATTCAATGTACATGAGTAATAATAGAGGAATGTTGAGAGTCATATATAGTAGACGAAGAGGTAGTAGAATTTAGCCTTGAATATCAAAGGTCTCGATTGTTACGCCTTTATTTCTTTGATAAGCTTCTTCGCAATCCTTACTTCGGTGGCCATCTGGACGTCCTTCAATTTTCATATTTTCCACAGACTTCTTCTTCCTTGATCAGTTGATCTCCTTGAAGGTTCGGCTTGTCTCGGAGAAATACTAGTAATTAAGAACTGTAAAAAGGAAAACGTTGCGCTTTTTTTTTTTTTTTTTTGAAGCATTACGTACAAGAATGTTGAAGTACTGGTAGATAAAAGTACCGTCATTGATATTTATGTTCCTAAAAGCATGGGACAGGGTAACTAAAACGGTCCTAGATAAATTTTAACGCATCCGTAGGAAACTTCCAACTTGAGTTGATCTCCTATGTTGTTTTAATGTACGTACTACGTTGCCAGATAAAACTGAGACAAGCAAACCTTTGGAAAGAGGAACTTGTGTCCTGGAGAAAATCACCAAAAAGTCACAATTTCCACTGCGGAAACTTTTTCTTGTGGCTTTGAACTAGAAATTTGCGAATACATGCATGCTAACAATCATCCCAAAGAAGAAAAGCATTCATTGACAACTGCAGATCAAGAGGATTTCATTGGCTGATATACGGTCAAGTTTTCAAATTAATAGGTACTGTACTACATACTTTATTTATTTATTTATTTTTGTAACGTCATCCTTCAAACTTAATTAAGACGCCAAAACAACAATCTTTGGGCGTGATTAATCGTTAAATACTGAGAGTTGAAGTCGTTGGCATATATACAGTAAGTGTGTGTTTTAGAATTTGCTAGGCTTGGACGCAATAATAGATTTGCCCCCGCTATATATATATATATATATATGCTGTTTTACGACGACGCGTGTGAATTGAGAACAGTGACTGTAAAAGCTCTGTGAAATGGGTTCCAATCTAGAGCTTTGGAGCGTGTGCTTGCTTCATGCACACTAACACGTACGTTAAGCTGGGCGTGTTGAGCAGCTAGCTACTGTAGCTTTGGCCTCCTCCACCCTCATGCGGTTCAATTCAATGAGTTTTAATGACCGACGGCGACAAAAATATATGAATGGAAACACTAATACTAATACTCCCTCCCTTTTTTTGTAACTGACGTTTAAGAAATTTGCTCTAGTGTACTTTTATCTTTCATTTTATTATTCCCATACAGTATTAATTATTTTTTCACAATTTTACCCTTTTATCTCTCTTTTCCAATACATGGTTCTTAATTACTACTCCTAGTTTGGTGGGAGTTAGCTTGCATTGCTTTTGGCCTAGTAAAACAGCACCATTTAGTACTCTAGTGAGAGAAAACATAGGTGAATTGGATAATTAATGAGGGTACAAAAGGAAAGTAGTGTACAGATTTAAGCAATGAAAAACTTTTCTTAATTGGTGTGCAAAACCTTAAACGTCAGTTATAAAAAAAGGGAGGGAGTATTAAGTTCCTTCATATCTAACTAATAAATAAACTATTATATAAGATCGAGTTGATTTTTACTGTAGCAACTCCAAGAACTGCCATGTGGCACAATGAGAGGCACGGAGAGGTTTCTTTGTTTCCTTCTTTTGCTTTCAATGCCTTTGGGTCAATGCTGCCATATAAACTTTTCTCCTCCCCTCTATTTATTATGTAAACCAAATGAACCAACCTATTCAAGAAGGATCATTTAAGTCCATAATAGCTGATTATTATTGCCACTTTAGTCAAGAATGAATAATTAATTGAGAAATATTTGATATTAATATATTTAATTCAAAAAATAAATTTATCAATTATTACTTTGAATAAATGTATAAGGATAACATATTTAAGTGTAAATGCAAGATTAATATTCAGAATGCAACCTTATTTTTCTATAGATTTTTAAAATTATTTGGACTTTGAGGGAAATAAAATACCAAAATTGATATTTTTTTTTCTAGTGAGAGTAGCCGCATTATGACAAACGGTTTAAATGCCAGATTAATTATTTACAAAGCATATATAAGTGCATCGCTTGCTTCAATTTATAATGTTATTTAATTTTATAAACACTCTCCCTATTCTTTGGGATTAGTGGCAAGAAGAGATACAAAAATTTATAAAATTTTCATATTACAAAGAAATTGGGTAAGAGATGATTTAACTGATGGCATAAAAATAAAAACAAATATGCCAGTTATGAGCTTTATTCGTTTAGAAAGCAATTTTTTAGGTTTTTATTTGTCTGGAATTTATTGGAAAAAAATATGATAAAACATATATTTTTACGGTGTGGTAAAAATATTAAGATGTATAAATCATATCTCTAATAAATATTTAAAAAAGGAATGTGGAAAAAAATGGTTTTTGTTGCAATAAGACTATAAAACGTTGTGCTAGGAAAGATGTATATAATCTATTTTCCATAATTTAAATGAAACAGTTAGTCTAAGAATTATTTTAGCCAAGCCGTATCTAATCACTTACCAGTCGGATTGTCATTAGGGCCAGGCCGCCTCGAGCTCAGCCTAATCTGTGCAAGATTGAGATTGAACCTTATTCAAATTAAAACTCGGTCGGTCGACTTAAGCTTCAATATTATGTCCGATCTCAATATGAGTTGAGTTTAGGTTACACTAAGCTAAGCTAAATTCTTAGTAAAACTTTGCCCCAATTAATCACATGTGCCTTTGTGTGTATACACACGTGTCATATTCTGCGCAATATACTATTAACATGTGTACATCTATACAATATATATAACGAAAAACATAAATTATATGCGCGTGCATATAATTGTTTATGATATTAGATGGCTCGATGGTATCATATTGTTTCTTCTCTTCTGTTAATCATTAAGCTTATAGCTGTTCTTTGTATGAAATGAAGTTGTGGAATTCAAAAAAAAAGTTGTGGAATTCAATTGTGTGCTGAACTTTGGTTTATATTTTAGTTCTATGCCACCACTTGGTCGGCATTCATACATGGTTACTGGAATAAATTAAACTTACCATAAAACAAGAAAATCATTAAATTTAATTTGTCTCCAAATTAAACAATGTACCACTATTCATATGTACGTTCTAATTAACTAAGAAAAAAAAAATTTTTTTTTTTAATAAAAAGTTGATACAAGAAGGAACCAAGCCCATATGCCTTTATATGCATACATACATACGTTTTTGGGTAAGACATAGCTAAATGCTAGCTACAACGACTGAGAAAATTGGAGGAAAAGCATTGTGGTCGAATCAAACATTCGGGTCCCCATCTGACTGCAGTGGGAAATGTTCTGGATTGTGTTGATGCCTCGATGGGTATATACTATATACTACTGTGGCAGCCATTTTAGCTGGGATGGGATTGTGGCAGTGTACTCTACTGGTAGACAAAGCTTCCTGGCGTAGATGCTAGAAACTTCACAAAGATGCTTTCTGCCTTTGGATAGAGATCCCCTTCCCATTATGTAAGAGTACCGTCCAAATGATTCTGAGAAAATCCACCTTCCCCACACCCCCCAAAAAAAAAAAAAAAGACAGGTGGTGATAGACTGATCTACAATTAGAAATTGTTCAAAGTTACCAGGGGCATTCTCCTCCATCGAAACAAGCCCAAATGATTGTTGAATCAAAATAATCAAAGCAGTATAAAAAGGCATGACATGATATTCACCCACCACAACCAAAGCCGAACAGATCGACTCCCCTGATCATCGAACAAGTACTCGTTTCATTGCAGAAGCGCATACAGTCCAGGTCAAGTGTATTTTCCATACCAAACAAAGAGAGGAAGATGGATCAAAATGAACTCTCTGACATTGGAATCTCAAGTCAATCCAACAGATACTATCTTTTCATCAAGAAAACATTCAAGTTTTTAGTTCCCGTCTCTCTTGTATCTTTCCTCCTCTCCTATGTCACGGGTTTTTCTTTCTTCTTCGCCTACAATTTCCACTTCTCAGCTTTAGTTTTTCCACTCTTCGCTCGTGCCCTTGAGAGGAAGTACATGTTCCTCATTTGCAATGGCATCCTTGCATTTCTTGGCAAGACGTTCAAATTTTACTCCTCTTCTCTTTCCGTGCCAGACTTTAATGATCATGACGAGTCCACGAGGAGTACTACTGAAGCTAGAGAAGAAAAGCCGGTGTCTGAATCAACTCTATTTGCAGGACAAGAGGATGAGATCCATGCTTGTCCTGATAAAACTGAAGTTAATGCAGCAGAAGAAAAACTGAAGCTACAAGAGAACGGAAATGAACATGTACGTGTATCTTTTACCTCAGAGATTGATCAAGGCACGCAGGCTGGAGGCTTAATGATTGACAATGAAGATCTAGACCTGATTGAAGAAGAAGAGGAAGAAGTACCGCTAGACGAAGAGGACATGGAAGAAGGCGGAGGTCTGCTTTGTGCATCAGCATCTGAAGAAGAAGTTGGAGTAAATATTAACACCGAGGAATTAAATCGGAAGTTTGAAGAGTTTATAAGGAAGATGAAGGAAGAAATCAGGATCCAAGCTCAACAACCACAACTTGTAACTGTGTAGCTCACTAAGAAAGTAAAAAAAAAAAAAACTTCATGCTGTTCCTTAGTTCAAGTTGTTAGCTTGTCTTTATCTTATTATGAAGAAGCTCACTTCCTTCAATTCTTGCCAAGTAGTATTTCTTCTGTGTTTTTTGTAACTGAGTCGTTGTTTTTTACTTTCTCCTCTTCGCCTACTAGACTGTTTGCTCGTGTGCTTACGTAGCTTTGGCCCTGCAGGATCATTGCCTAACGCACACACTTTTTTTTTTTTTTTTTTGGAAGGCCATGGAGACAAAGGAAAGGACTAGGACAATTAAATCTAAACCTCTGCATTTTGAAATGCTAATTATACGCTTTGACCTCTTCAACTGTAATTTTTTTGAACAATCTTAGCTGGTATAAAAAAATGCACAATAATGATTTTCGAGTTACATATATAGGCCATTTGAAACAGATAATTGGTGTCGACTAGAAGCCTAATTTAGGGTAATTGAAACCGGATAAGTAGGGGTGTGGGAAAAAGCTAGAAATAAGAGATTACACGTAGACGTGGATAATACGAAATTATGAAGCACTCGTACTATATATATCCAAATTTCATGCTTTAAAATGGTAGAACCAACTTTAAAGGCTCAGCTAAGTTATAGGAGTTTGTTTGCTTGTTTGTTTAGGGTAGCACTGTCCTGTTGTTAATGCATTATTGTTCTTCTTTAACTTAACTAGATAGCTGCTGCTTTGACTAGAGAGGCAGATATTATCTAAAGAAGGGCCTACTAAATTTTTGAGATGCAATCCACCTCCCAATATTGTCTAGTTTTCATTAATAGTCCTAGGATAGGACTGAGTTTTTCTCAATGCAGTTTGACAGCATGGAAAACAATTGGAACAAAGAAGTCCAGACACCTCCTTTTTTTTCGTTTTTTTTTTTTTGGGTGGGGGAGTAAAGCTGTCTATTGTGCTGCTTTATTTCGAAGCAAGCATCGCATCCCACTTTACAGAATCTATATCCCACCACCTGAAATTGCAATGCATAACATGTGCTTCTCATCAAAAGCTCTTATGAGTGACTTTTGCAAGCACAAAACTTTATGCAAGTCCGAAGTTGGTTTGGCGAAAGAATGGTATTATTGTTAGGTTGAAGGGTGCAGGGTCCCAGGTATCATCCGGACCACCGTGCCAAATTGCAGAGGTTTGCGGCCTGAGATGTCGGTCAGGCAAAGAAACGAGCATTACAATCATAAGCAGCATCTTGTATGTACGGTAGCTGGCACCCCATAATGCGTTCCATCTGATGTACTTTTTGACAGTTAATGGGAGCTTTGGCTTAATGCTTTAGCCTTTGACGGGAGGTAAAAGGCTCCTGATGGGTTTTGTCTGATCTTTATAATGCCATCCTCCTCTACGCTAGACGCTAGTAACTGATCATTCAAGATTAAAAGCAGCTAATTATCCCCAAACGTATAATGAAAAGGTTGACAAACTACAACACCTAATATTTTTGGTAATCACACTTGTCAAACTCCCGTAGCGTATCTTATCGTCGTCTGTTGACTTAGACGCTTACATACGACCATTTACCAGAGACAATTAGATTAAATTAGTGCAGCCAACATTTCGGCAAAGCCATACACGTGGTTGGACAATTGCATGCCGGCAAAACAAGAACGTCAACCTAAAACTTGTAGTGATAAATTAATCAATTTGGTGATTGAGCTAATGACGAAAAATCTTTCACGGTTACCGACTTCCATAGTATATGCTTCTAAACTACGGTTCAACTGTGTAAAGGATTTTCTATTCTACTTCCTGTGCTACTTTCTGCGAAGATTTTCTATTCCACTTGTGAGTGGTTCAACTGCAACACTCTAGTGCTGATATTTTTGGAACATTTTAAGGTACAATCGGGATATAAAACCTTAAAAAAAAAATAAAATTGTACATAGAAACTAACGTCGAGGTATGAATCTCACTCGTTCTATACAACATGCATCATGGCACGGTACTTGCGCTGTTAAAGAATGAAACCCAAAACCGATGATATTTAATGGAAATCTCATGACAGTTGTTAGCTCTCCTTGTCCTGTAAAACTACGCAGTAGTCTCAGACGATGAAGCTCATATCCTGGCTACAGATTCATGCGGTCCACAATGGGGTGGCTTTCCTTTTCGATAATCTTGTTGCCCTTTTGTTTGCTCCACAGAGAATCCATTAGAGGGTCCCTCGAACCACACGAAGTAGAGGGAACGAGATAAACCCTGGAGCTCTGTTTGGATTATAAATTATTTGAGATATTTTTACTGTAGCACTTTTTGTGATGTGATGTATGTGAGATAAAAAGGTAATTGGGAATGTAAAAAGGTAGATTGAAAATTGTAATAATAATGTAAGCAAATAAATTTTGACAAATAATCCTCAATCCAAACAAACCCACCTAACATGCAACGACTGCAGTTATTGGAGGACACATCCAGAAGGGCCTCGGTGTCGGGCGGAAGGTAATGATGAATAATGAGAACTCAAGACCCCAGTTCCTATCTGTCATCAGGTGAAGACGAACACAGTGGAATGCCATAATTGCCAATCGTACAGCAAACGTTCTGCCTTCCCTAAAACTTGAAGTCAATCCACAGAACGGAGATTGTGAATGCGTGATAATGGAAGCGGATAACATATTATTATTCTTATGTCACAGCTCAGCCTTAAAGGGTTCAAAATGAAGCAAGTAGATAGGCACACGATCCCTCGTGTTCACCAACGCAGCAAGAGAACAAAACAAGAAGCTTTTGGCGCCCCTGATCCTTGCAGAGACCAAGGCAGTTATTGCAAGGCACGTGAAACTGCAACTGTTAGAAGAGAACAATGACAATCATAGTTTTGCTAATCCTCCAAGCTGTGACACTCCAATTATACATAAGAAAACCAACACAAAGGCAGATGTCGTGCCACACAATTCAATATTCTTAATCAGAAGCACCATGAACAAGAACGCATCCTCAGCCATGTTCAACACAGATTGAATTTGACACTATGAACAAGGCAACTAGGCTCAGCCATAATGCCTAACGACAAACAACACGAATAGGTGGATTTTTACCAAGATAAACAAGGCATCCATGCAAAACATGTGATTTTGGGACAACTAAGGGCCGCAATGGTTTATTTCTTACTCTCTTTTTCTTTTCACCTTTTCCAGATATGATAGTGAATTATGCTGCCCAGCAGTTGGTGGAGTATCCTTCCAGGGGTCGAGGATAGAAACCCCAGATTGACAGCATATGAGCTAGTACAATACCACATTGAGAAACATTAATCACACTATAATCTGACACACAATTAGGATTAATGAACATTCTCTTCTTGGTGGACATGCCAACAGCAGTGATCTGAAACTATACATTATGCGGTTGATAACTCAAATACAGTTTTTAACTACCACATCTTCTGTTTCTTTCATCAGCAACACGCTAATGCAAGTTACCGCTCCAAGTTGCAAGTCTGTTTGATGAAAAAGAAAACTTGTAACATCCGGATGAATGAATTGAAAAATAGGCACAAGAAAGAAAAGGGACTAGGTCGATTTTCTGTTTTGCATGTCATCAAATAGGCCATCCCTCTCTACTGTCAGAGACACAAAAAGATAAACAGGTCAGAATATTTGTGCATTGGGGGGCACTACACCAACTGGCCACCAGGCAGTACCACGAGATAGCTAAGTGGGAAAACTTTATTATCATACCAGCTTAAAAAGAACAAGGAAGTAATTCAGAGTTGCTTAGTTTGACATGGGAGAAAAATCCATATACTTTGTCATAGCAAAGTATTAGCTTCCATTTCCTGGCTCTTCAAGATGACATACTCCGCTTCACAAATTCAACATTAAGGACATCTGACTATTTAACCATATTATCAAAGACAGAATGAAGACAATTCCATGGGAAATAACGAAATGAAAACAAGAAAGATGCCACTTACAGTGACTATCAGGATATATTAGAAAGGGTACATGTACAGGCACAGAAATTCCTAAAGATGGCATTATTTGAACCATCAGAATTTGCCTAAAAAACTTTCCCAAAATTCATTCACAAACCATTCACCTCTGGCTGGTTATTTTCCCCCTCACTATATGTTTGAAAGGATTTTCTTCTCCCCTCCCGATCAAAACACAGAATTAACCCATAACAATGGGTCATATCAGCTATGTGAAAACCATTCAGTGATTAAACTGCAGACTCCCATGAAGGATTTCTCTTCTTCATAAGATAAAGATAAGCTAATGAAAAAAGGAAGAAATAACCTACAAGGAAATTTATAGATAAAGAAAGAGTGAGAAGACTTGGTTGAAATAATCAAATTGTAATGCAGATTAACATCTACCTCACCAGTGAAGTTCAACAAAAAGCAATCTTGATAGTCCGTTATTCACAAATATTGGGTCATTAGATGTTCTGTTACTCGAAACATCATCTGTCTACAACTTCTAGCAACTATGAAAACTTAAAATCATCATGATACCAACATATAAGATTCATTTAGTCATAAAACATGACCATGGGTTCAACTAATGCATCCACGCTGTACAGAAGAGAAATGAGCGGCATAATCGGAATGAAATTTTATGTCTAACTGCAGTAAGTCATCTAGCATTAAGAACCATAGCACATACAGAAACTTTTACATCTATGCAAAACTTACTTCTCTAGCATCTTACCTAGTCCAAGGAACTTTTTTTAGCATTTCTCTTGATAAAAAGAACATATCCAAAAGTCAGTCATCTGAAAGTCATTCTTCATGACAAATTTCTTTCAAAAAAATAAATAAATAGCTCAAAAGTGGTTTAGAATTTGACTTTCCAAACCTATGAGTAAATGATCTACTTACAGTGGATTTACATGAGTCTATAATATATGTAAGTAGGCAGGAATAAGTAGTTAGACCCTGTGACTGCAATACCTTTTCTATCGTACAACAGATCATAAACACTTCCAACTCAAGGGAGAACAAAATCAGAGAAGATTTTGTTTGGCTTTTCTTCCATTGATCAGGGACAGCGGATGCTAATGCTAACGTAGTAATCCCTTAGTCATTAGAGAAGCTGCCATGCCAAACTATCAAGCTGTAATCTTCATCTCCAAAATTTCACACCCTCCATAACCTTCTGATTGTAAAATCACTTAGATGTCCTTATATCCCAGTTTTGGAAACAAAGAGCTTGTTAAGTAGGTGCATCTACTTAAGCAGATTCTAGTACAATCCGTTAATTGGTCAAGAGTGTTGAAGTTACAATAGCCCTTCAATTACATGGCATATCTCTTACTTCATTAATGAGTCTTGTGAGTTCTTTTGTAATTTCCTTACGCACATAATCAGAACGCTCTTTTGCTAGTGATGCTTCAGAAAATAATGTTTCTGTAAGACAATTGAATTCCTGAAACCATTTATCAATTCCAATTTGATTACCATGCTCACCATAAGAAACTAATGAGTTTCCTTGTCGCCATCGACTCAAACAGTACTTGTCAGGAAGCTCAAAATAGTTTTTCACCACAAGTACTCGAAGAGCATGCCTACACAAGATTCCTGAAGACTCAAATTCCTTGCACGAACAGTGAATTTGTTCATCTTCTGGAATCCATATAACAAGGTATTCCCCATCCATCTTTTTAAAATGACGTACAAGATATGATCCATTAGCCATTTCAGAAGCAGCATATTGCATAGATAAGATCAATTCTTGCTGTAAAGCATTAAACGCAAATGGGGTAAGTATATTTCGTGCGTGCTGTTCAAGAGGTAAGCATGTCCGAAGTTGCATATACTGCAAGTCCTCATGTGCTGCCTGAGCTTTGTAATTTGATAAGATTCCTACCTGAAAAAGGATGTTATGGCTGTATTCAGGAATCTAAACCACGCAATTAAAACATAGCAATTACTAATGTAATAATTATACAATAAAACTGTAAGCATACTACCTGCTCAAAGAAGCTACGCAAACAAGTCTGAGCACTGAAAATTCCTTTCAAAAATGTGTCTACAGACTTCGAGTATGATATAGATGCCATTTGTGCAAGAAAACAACCTCTTATGTAAGACAATGCCCAAAACAGCCTGAGGGAAAAGATCAAAGAAATGTGCCTATCTGAGTTAAGTCCAAACCGAGAAACCATTTGACTCCACTGATACTCAAACTCTTCTGTGCTCTCAACGTGATATAATACTTCAAGCTCAGACTTGAGTTCTGAATATCTTGGTCCAAGTAAAAGAGAGAACCAACTGAACACTTTTGGTAGGATGTTCCATATAGAAATAATGTGCCTGGTATTTGGTAATTCACTTCTTATAGCATCTCTCAGTCCGAGGTCAATATCAGTGATAATTGTCTGTGGATATCTTCCTTTCACAAAACGACAAAAAGCCTACATGAATAACTAAGTCAATACATGAAAGAGGGACAAAAAAACAAAAAAAAAAAATCCAAGACAGTACAATGTCTCGAGTGATTTGATGGTACACCTGTAAAGCCCAAGCAAATGAACGAGGTGTCTCATCCTGCAATAAAGCACAACCAAAGAAAATAATTTTTCCATGGTTGTTGATCCCTAGCCATGCTCCAAAAAGCATACCATAAGTCATTGAACGATATGTCGTGTCAAAATAAACTACATCACCAAACATGTTGTAGGCATGAATTGAGTCTCCATATGACCAAGCAATGTTCTCCACCTTGTCATTTTCATCTACAGTGACATCATAGACGAAGTATGCATCAGACTCTTTAGTCACCCTGCAGGCCTCGAGAAGATCCATTGTGTCATTTTCTCTTTTCTCATTCAATAAAGCATCAGTCTCTTGAACGAGTTTCTTGCGATTTTGAACAAAATTTCTGACATCCCTTTCTAGAAATGGCAGTTGTCCACCTTGAATTCCCTTTTCCAGTTCAAGCACCTTGACAATGCGATGTATTGGAAAACCAGCTTTTGACAGCAACAGAATGCGCTCCTGATCTGCCTCATGAATTTTACGATAAGCTGGAAGGAGACGCACTTGATCATCTTCCAGGAGCTCATGATTGTGCACATTGCTGAATTGCACAACAAACCATTGAGAAACACCATCTACCACTTCCTTTGACAAGTACATCTTTGCATCACACCCGCACCGGGCAGACTTCCTATCCCTCTGATGCTCCCCAGTGGGTTTCTTTCTCGCAGGTGCAAACCCAGCACGATAACAAACAAAGTCTCTCTTGTAAACACCAAGTTGTTGGCTCAATCTCGAGCGTTCTTTTCTAATCGAAAATCCACTCTTTCTTGCAAAATTACCATAATAATCGAAAGCGTCATTGTCGTTCTTGAATACCATTCCCACATAAGGGGCAACCATAGCTTCGGACGACCCGAAATCAACATTTTTAACTGCACTTTCGGGCGAAATAATAGTATCCTCAGCCTCTCCTTCGTATGCAAGAAAACATTTCCAATCCCCACAAGGACATTGCTGCCTCCTCATCCATATGTTTTTAGATGGTATTGACACCATTTTCCACCAAACCCAATTGATGTTTTAGCTTATAAATCTACATAACTCCTTGAAAAGTCCTCAAATTTTTGCATTGTACCTACCCCACTGCATAAGGAGCAACCAGTGAGGGATTCTTTTTTTTTTCCCTTCCTTTTCCTCTTGCCCTTATACATAGATTCTAGATAAAATTACGCGCATAAAGATTGAATTTTAAACTGAAGAAATTGCAACTGACCAAGAATGGTACACTTTTGTCCGAACAATAAGCTATCAAGACCGTGAAATCAAATTGCATAGACAATCAACAGAAGAATGATATGCAGAGAGGGAAAAGGGAATACTGGAAGTAAACCAGTAAAGTAGTGAATTTAGTTCGAAATTGCGCTCAAACTCACCTGTAAAGAATTAGTAAAACATTATGAGTTGGCCCTTTAGTAGAAATCTTCAGTATCTTCCTTCTCTTCTTCCTTGACGTGTGACGCTGGCTGTAGTCGTCAGCAACAGCGAGCAAGAAAGATCCCTTTTTGAGTGCTGGAGAGTTCGCCTGGGTAAAGAATCCCGATATGGACTGACAGCTGAGTCTGAACATACGTTGGGCAAATGCAAAATGGTCGAGACTTGGGAGGATGCCTGAAGCGATGGGCCAAGCACGCCGGGCTAGACAAGTTTAGAATTAGCTCCGTTTGCATCCGCTATTTGTTGAGGTGGTTTTAAAAAATTTTATTGTAGCAGAATTTTTATTTTTTAGAGTAGATTTTGAGATATTTTGAGAATATATTTTGAAATATTTAAAAGTAGTAGAGTTTTTAAAATATTTTTTAAAATATTTTTTAAGCATTAAAAAAAATTAAACTACTTTTAGAGTAATTTTTTAAAAAATTTTATAATTTTTTGAAAAATTGATGGATCCAAACAGATATTTTTGTTTTATTAATCTTCTGGGCTATATGATGGAGAATTGGTTCTGTGCGTGTAGTAGTATTAATTTTTTTTTTTTTAAAATAAACCCTAATCTTCTGTAAATTATAAATAATCAACCTTTCATTCCTTTGAAGAATGCAGATTATATTTTTTATTATTATTATTATTTAGCGAAGTGTGTATTACTTCGGATTACAATGAAGACAATCCCAACCGAAAAAAAAGAAGTAGTTTACGATAGAAATTGCCCCTTCCTTGCGATAAACTTAAAAAGAGCAAAACCTACTACTACTAGTTATAAATTTTGCCTACAAGGTCTAGCTTACATTTGTAACTTCATGAGGTCATTGAATAAGCGTACACTTCTGGTGTCAACTGTCAAGCAAGCGTGTCTCAAATAAATAGGAGGACATCTTATAATTGGTGAAAACCAAAAAAAAAAAAAAAAATGAGTTAGCTACTGTTATAACCCAAAAAAAAAAAAAAAGAAATGCACCTATTTTCCGACCTACTAGTGTTGCACTTGCACCAATTTGAAATGGTCCAATGACTTCTTGTTAGTTAGCTAGCAGTATTAGTTCTTATTTATTGGTCGGCCCTGTGGCCTAGAGACAGCAGTATTGAGTTGCACCCTTTGTTACATGTCATTGTTCGTAATTGCCTTGAGCCATGCAAGGCTGAGAAGCAAGCTGCCTCGACCAATGTTTTGAAAATCGGATTGGGTCGTGCGGTTTGACCGATTGAATTGCAAACCAACCATGCCTCTGATTCGGTTCAATTAAAAAATCAAAGAATTAATTGAGCTGATCAAAATCAGTGAAGAACCGATTGAACTGGTAAAAATCGGGAGGTTTAACTAGTTTTTATTAAGTATTTATTTTCTAAAATAAATATTTTATTTTTATTCAAAATTCTTAATACTAAAATGAATAAAAATATTATTAAATATTCAAATCGATTGAATCAATCGAACCGTGAATGGAAAGGTTTTTCGATTCGCTTTTCGGTCCGGATTTAAAAACATTGGCCTCAACAGGCTTTTTCATTGGCTTTCCAAAATGGGATATGATAACAAGGGAAACCAACCATTGTGGGTCTCATAACTCGATGGATTCTGTAATTTGGACGCTGCACCACACCAATTAAAATTAGTACGAGGATTCAGAGCTCAGTGCTGATGGTCATGGTCCAACATCGGTATCTTTTCTTAATCTAACTCATGACAAGCAGACGTATTCCACATAATGCAACGCACCAATTACGCATTCTATTAAGGTATGGTTAAACATCTCCTTTATCCTTTGCACATCCTCTTCTTTCTTTATTCTTGTTATATGATGCGAAAATTGGTGGCGGCGGTTTTTTTCCGCTGTTGTTCTGGGGCAATGCGGCACCAGGCCTAACCCCCTGGCTCTCTCTCTCTCTCTCTCTTATTGCTTTTACTGCACCCGTGCACATGGGGATGTGAATTTGTACGTGACCTAGTATTATAGAATGCTTCGACATATGCATATTGTTGAATTCAGTTTTTCTCATAGTTGTTGATCGATCAAATAATGCAATATGCTACATGCAAACTTACTTGTCTGATTTGACATAATGTGCTCGCTAGAACTGTGACATCCTTGTAAATACTCAATCATACAGCAAAAACAGAAACAAGACCCTGTGGGATTTCCAGACTTATATGTATCTGGAATTAATTTGGTATTCCACCAGCATGCCATGCATGGTTTGACTAGAATCATTCAGCACCACTCCATGGCGCTTGATTGCATGGTCAGTCTTACCGGTGATGATAAAATATAAATTTTCTTGAAGGTGAATAAAGACGCTAACGTGGATCGAGTTTTAGTTTTCATTTGACCCCCATAGTTCTATTTCAAGGACGATCTATGGAATAAGAGAGGTTTTCTTTTTTGATTGCATATATGGTAATTGGAATCAATCGGACATCTTTATCTTGATAACTTTGTGCTCTTTTTTCCATCTCCAATGAAGTTCTACATCTTGCTGTAGTTGTCATATCACTACATGTATAGAGATATCCTCTGCTATGTAGATTACAGATTTGAATGAACATTTGTACGCACCAAGGAGGATGTTACTGGTTCAAACTCACTCAAAAGTTAAAATGGTACAGGATTATTAACCACAGGAACCTCTCTGCTTGAGCTGTGATGGAGGATGGTTGCTCTGAAGATCCACTGCTTCCAAGGTCTCTGGATTCTCTGCACAATGAAAAGAACACTATGAAGAGAAGGCGGCCAAGCAGCTCTAACCATGCACTTCCAAAGGACATGCTTCTCCATGAGCAGAATGATTACGGAATATTGGATCAGCACCCTGAATCTCTTTCTCAAAATAAACTTAATTATAAACAAGTAGTCATTTTTTTGGTGGCCTATATCAGTTTGGGAGTTCTCTGCTTTTCTGTCGTCAGGAATCAGATAACCGGTAAGAAAACGAATGAGATTCTCGACGCAATCTACTTCTGTATTGTCACAATGACTACCGTTGGATACGGAGACCTTGTTCCTAACAGCAATTTGTCTAAGCTCCTCGCTTGCATACTTGTGTTTGCTGGCATGACACTGGTTGGCCTTGTTTTAAGTAAAGCTGCGGACTCTATCTTGGAAAAACAGGAAATCCTATTGGTTAAAGCGACACACTTGCAGGAGAAACTTGGCAAGTCTGAAATCCTCAAACAAGTTGAAGCCTACAAAACTGAATACAAGTTTGTTGTTGCTCTGAGCCTTCTTCTTCTACTTATAATTCTTGGTACCATCTTCTTGTATGAAGTCGAGGATTTGAGTTTGTTCGATGCCTTATACTGCGTTTGTGCCACTATCACTACGTTGGGATATGGAGACAAGAGCTTTTCAACAAGAGCTGGGCGACTCTTTGCTTCTTTTTGGATATTGATAAGCACTCTTTGCTTGGCACAGGTCTTTTACTGCCTTGCAGAATTGTATACTGAGCGTAGGCGAAGATCATTAGTAAAGTGGGTTCTAACAAGGAAGTTAACGATAACAGATCTCGAGGCTGCAGATCTTGATCAAGATAGCACAGTCAGGTAATTAAGCTCATTAAACGTAGTTTTGATCCTGCAGAGCACTTGTGTACGTCTTTTTTTTTTTATCTCCAGTTTTATTTTAGATTCACTTGAATAGTAATTCATATGCCTCGAATTTTCATCCAGTGCATCAGAGTTTATACTGTACAAACTTAAAGAGATGGGGAAAATAAGCGATGAAGATATTGCACCGGTGATGCAGCAGTTTAAAAACTTAGACATCGACCAATCAGGAACATTGACAAAATCTGACCTCCTACTTACAACTTCGTCTGACATCCAAAGCTGAAGGGTATCATTTGTTATTGGCTGAACACTAGAAATATGTTGAGCTTTTTCATTGTTCTTTGTTGTTCTCTTGTTGAATGTGTAATCGGAGAAATTCTTATATCAACTAATAAGGTCCTTTGCAGATTATTGTTTTCTATATTTCTCTTGGTGTTGTGCTTAATTTCTGTGATCGGATTTCACACTCATTTCATCTTATTTTCTTTCCCCTTCATGATGTAAAAGGTAGCTCTTGCTATATGCCGCTTTTTGGCAGCCACATCACCTATATTTAGGGATTATGCGGATGCCTTTTATCCACATTCATCCTGTTCTCTCCTCATCCATCGTGTCGAATCCAAATTCAAGTTAGAATTAGGAACCCATTCGATATTTTATTAAGTTATTACCTTCAATTTACAGGTTCAGCATATGTGTAAAGGTTCGGAACAATCTGGTTGCATTGAATCACATTCCTAATATGATGCATGCTCCTGTCGAATACAAGGGGACCTGACAATGAGTTCAAGTCCATTACAGACTTTACAGTTGAATAGTAGAATCACCATGCTTGCAACCGACGTACCAGCCTTAAAAATCCTCCAGCTCTTCTGGCCTCCCGGCAACATAGTCTAGGAAGCCTTCGCCATTTCCATTGCGGTAGAAATCAGGGGGAGATTGACCGAAGACAATGATTATCCCCAACAATATAGAGGTGGAGAGCAAAAGCGGCCAGAAGTAGGAGAAGATTGACAGAAAATGAGGGGCCATGATAACAAAGATTGCAATAATGAGTGAGGAGATGAGGACGGCAGCAAAATGATACTTGTAATGCAGAAGTTTGACAGAGATTTCCATTGTCCCTTGCTTAGTGCTGTTTGAAATCTCTTTTCTGGTTGATTTTCAGTCGAAGCATTTAAGGAAAGAAACGGATACGAAAAAAGGGGGGCAGGCGCAGGGATTCATTGTTGAGCAGTGATCAATTATGCCTTTCTTATGCAGTTAGGTTAGCACAAACCTAAACTTCGGCTTTTTTCCTTTCTTATGCCTTTCTTGTTGTATAGTTATTTCACACAAGTACACAATTACCCTTGTCCACTTAAAACCCTTTAGCTGATCATCTTACAGTAGCCAAATGTGACTTCGAGTATTAGTTTCCCCTTGCATTGCATATTATCAGTTCTCCCTAAGAACTCGTGGCTGCTAAATCCTAAATGAACTACTTCATTTCAGTAGGAAGTAGTACTAGTTTGGTTGTGGCACCTTTTTACAGGTTCTGCAAATATGAGAATGTGAGGTCGTAGTCTTCATCATATGGATCAGTCAGCTTGGGAAGCGTTCCATCACAACGTTGGCCTTGGCGCTGTACTCTTCAGATGGATCGTAACATGCACGAGTAGAGTAACACAAACCAGAGAATGAGATTGCCTACAAAAAATGTTCTGTGAGAATTTTTTAAAAAGGCAGCAAATCTTCAAGACATTTATAAAAGAAACAAAGAAAAAAAAATGGATTTGAAATTTTGAAGGAACGATCATGCATGGGTTTGAGGGGGTCCTGGGCCTTGGGTGCCTTGACCCTGGTCCTAGCTCTAGCCTCTAGGTTGATGAATCCGAAGAGTCAAAGACAGTAAAAGTGCGGCACGTCGCGGGGTAAGGGCAAAAAGGTAAATTTGCCAACGGAAAGCAATCCTGTGAAGGCACGGAACTGTGCTTTATCCAGCAAATTGGTTTATTAGTTGCTTGCCTTCTCAACTTAGACAAGTTGAAATTGGTTTATGAGTTGCTTGGCATTGCTTTATAAGATTGACTAGGGGAATAAGGTCCTCTGCCTACGGTTTATAATGTTTAAATATTTTTAATAGACTTTTCAAACTTTAGATTTTGGAGAGATATAATTCAATTGAAGTATTATTTACATGATCATTTCAACTTATATTTGACAAGTTAATTTAAGTTTTAATCGGATTACAATGTTATTATCATCATTATTATTTGAATTTATATTTATATTTATTTCATTATGAATTATCATTTAAAGTTATATTTGACAAATTAAGTTGCATTTGTTAAAAATTGTCGAATTGCATGGATTTTTTCAAATTGTTATATTCTTTGACATTTTGTTATTTTGTTAATGTAACGAAAAATATTATTTAAAACTAATGTCATTTTGTTATCAATTCTATTTAATTCATTTATACCTTAATATGTATTTTTTTATTACAATTAATTTTTTTTCCTTTCTTAATCAAACGAATGCATTAACGTCTAAATGACAAAAATATGTGTATTTCTATTATATTTCATTAAAATGTCTTTTTTGTTGTTTTCATGGTGACCCTTAGATTTGCATTTTTTTTTCTTATTTTCTATGCTGTCAGATTATTAAATTATTCAACAAAACTTATTTATTATGAGTTCTAATTTGGAGAGAAAAATGTTTTTTTTTTCAAACTTATTGCATTATTAGAGTATAGACAAAGTACTAGTTTAGTTTAGCTTTCATAGACTATCTTTTTAGATGAAATTATTATTAACAAATTAAACTTGAATAGTATAGTACACACCCTCACATACACTACCAACATTTATTGTGCTTCATTTCGTTCCTGTTTTATTTCCTTCTCGTTTTCACATTGCAGAGAAAAAGCTTCCTTCACTTTCTTGTTTTCTCATGTTTAGTAATATAATTTTTCTTACTTTTTACTTCAACAAATCTATGCATTTATATCTTGCTGTAGTAACATATATGTACTCTTTTTTTTGCATGTTTTGTGATTTTCTTTTGCAACATTACTTCCAGTACTCAAGATTTTTGCTTTGCCTGTCACTTTACTCGAGGATAGTCACTTTACTTATTTTATTTAGCATAAATCAACTGGAATTACCACCAAACATAATATACACTCTTCCTATCTATTTTATTTTAGTTTATTTATGTATTAATACTTGCTTTTGTATTACAATGAATTTTTTCCTTTTATTAACCAGCAATACATTAAGATGCTCTTTATAATATAATTTATGCATAACACTTAATTCATAAACAATCTTTCAAATTTTGTTACCCTTAAACACTTTAAAAACACTTAAAAAAAAAACAAAAATATCTTGAACCAAGTAGTAATTTTTATTTTTTTTTTCTCTTTTTGGATGCCTTCTACCACCAACCTTGGGCGTGGTAGCCGGATGGACACTTGAGATTATCTTTACTTTTGCCCTGGAAGAAGTCAACTAACAAAAATATCCTCTGTGAAGTGTGAATTAACACCCATTGGTAAATGTTAGTGAGTAATTTGCTTTCTAGATTTTTTTTTTTTTACTAGTTTGTTTTTAATTAAGCCCACACACACACATGCTGCTGGACTTTTAAGGACCTTCTTAGTTGATTAATTAGAGGAGCAGGGCGTGTTTCTTGAAATTCAAGTCATTAAGATTTTTTCACATTAATAATATTTATCTTTCTTTAATTTTAAGTGATCTCGATGAAAGTGAAGTTCTTCTTTCTAGTACTCCATAATTTAGGACGGTCGAGAAAGAAATTTTTGAATACGGATCACAATTTTGCAAGCGCAAGTTTAAATTCTGATTGTGTTTAGAAACTATAATAATAAATAAATAATTCCCCAATAAAATTTGAGGTCTCAAAAATTGGCTCAAACACCCACTTTGATTTTGAAAACTCTTTGTCATCGATCTAAGACCCCTTTCTGTTACTTAAATTTCAATCAAAGCGCCGTACTTAATCTTGCAATATTCTTTATTTAATTTCCAAGTCACTCTTTACTCACTTCACCAAATCACAAAAAATTTAAGACAAAGGCCAAATCCTATCTCAATTCATAATTCAATACTTACTAGCTATTATAAACATGATCGCCTACGAAAATTTAAACAAGTACCAAAATCAACTAACTAATATGGCCAATCGATTGTTTCACACCAAAAAAAAAAAGAAAAGAAAGAGTTGGATTAAACATGGCACTTGAGATGTTTGCTATATATCATTATCATCTCCTAGTGGATACTATTGAAAAGAGATACTTGTAACTGAGATATTTTTGTTTGCTTGCACTTAATACAATACCACACATCACAATGAAATTGTATGCATGACCAAATTGTCAAATTTGAAAAGGAAAAGGAAATTGAATATAAAGTAGTGGTAAAATTGTTTAAATTATATTAGAGATATAGGTTAACGGAATTCAAACATCCTCCTATTCACAGTTTAATTAAATTTTTATTTTTTATATAACTATTGCATATATATAACTCTTTTTTTTTTTTTTTTTTTTGGAAACAACAGACCATTTACAAATCAATTGAAATATGTACTTCAATGAACAACATATATAAAACACATTCCTATAGCTAATGAACTTGTTACCGAACAACTACTGGAGAGAAATTAGATGATTATAAAATAACAAGAAAAAGTGAAAGAGAGAATGAATTGAAAATTTAGTGAGGTTACCAAACTTCATATAACTATTAGAAGAAAATAAAAATAAAAAAAAGGTACTTATTTGCATTTGGAAAATTCGAGCTTACTAACAATCCCACTCACGGCGGCTAGTAGTAGGTGTGGTGTGGTTTGCAAGGGGACAGTGCAACAGGTGAACACAAAAATGATGATTTTTCATGACTGTTAAGGATAACACAATTCTTTAGCAATTAATCCACTGAAGTAATGAAGTTCAAATCATTTCTTTTCTGCTGAATTTTGAACAAATAAGAGCTATGGTCCAACCCCAGTCCCCAGCCATTGATTTTGATTGTAGTTTTTCTTTACAATCGCACGCGCCAACTCCTACTTTGTGCTTTGGAGATTGGTTTCAAGATGGTACTCTTGATGAAAGCGCCACCTTCATGAAATCATTGAGAAAATTATTAGGTAAAAGATCAACAAAATCCTATGTGCCATCAAAATTTTTACCTACTCAAACAAATGAGGAACACACACCCAGGAGAAATATCTCTCACAAATTTCAACGCTTCAGTGTTCAAGTCATTTTCGGAAATTTGGTCAGTGGGAAGGAACTTCATTAAGGGACAACATTAATTAGTGAAAAATCTGATCTGTTAATCAAAAGTTCCTTTGAACATTCATGTCACATTGTCTTCTCTCCTCTCTATTTTTCCTTTTTTAAGGGCTAATGAGCCGATCGAGTAGGTTAGGTGTACGACTATGGAGTCTTCATTTCGTCGCCTCACCCAAAAAAGGTTTTTTTTTTTTTTTTAAAAAAAACCACACTAGTTTTATGTGTATTTACGATGATGAAAAGAGCCATGTTGGCGAGTTTGCTTGAGCAGGCTGCAGCTTCAACAAAGTTCTGTTACAGCCGATCATGATCATGCATCATGACGCATGCTTACAAGCAAAGATCTTTCCTTGATAATCTTCTTCTGAATATGATCAATTTGTACTTTCAAGCCACTTCATCATTTTGATCCCTTTCTAATTACATTGATAAATTTCCAAACTTCAATCTCGTCCTGTTTGAAGCATGGCCTTCCCACTAAGTCCGCGGGAGCATTTAACGCTTAAGCAATTAAAGGATCCCTCTAAGAAAGAGCTTTCTATCAACATTTGCAAATCATGTCATGACCAAAAACACCATGCCTCAATAATCTCTCTCCCTCTCTCTCTCTCTCCATCTTATCTTAGTTGCTAATTACGCTTGGGAATTGAATGACCATGCTCTCGAGCATGCTACAGAATGCTTTTAGCCAAATCAAATAAAAAAAAAAAAAAATTTCAAACTCTTCTTGCATTTTTCACTTCAAAGTTCAAATGATCCAATTAATGCACTTGCAAACAAGTACACTTCTTAGCCCACCTACCATCTTTTGTTGCTTATTAGTGTAATTTTTTGTTCTTGAGTTGAAAGCCAAGAAACACGTCATTTCTTTTGTATTTGTTTCTATTCTTATGAAAAGAACACAATAGGAGAATTTTCCTAACTCTTAGGAGTAGCAATCAGTTAAAGAGAGAGGGAGACAGAGGGTGAAAAAAAAAAGCCCTTTTATTTTTTAGCTTAGGTTGAAGGACATGGAACACTTACTTTTAGGATGAACGTTTCGATTGTGGCAGTTCTAAACTAGAAAAAGTTTTTGTTTTATCATTTATGATTTACTTACTATGCTTACATTTAGGATTATAAGGAAATAGGTATTATAGCAACACAGATATGTTATTGGTATTATAGCAAATAAACAATAATTATGCGTTAAATGATGATAACATTAATTGCAATGGTTACTGTCAAGAATGAGTGAGAGGGAAAGGAGAAGGAGGGGGTGCTGGCTAACCGTAGCCGGCTTGGCCGGCTTCGATTTCTTTATCATGTTGATTAGTTATTTTGGAGTATGCTTCAAACCGAGGGGAAGTCCCGTATCCCATGTACATTCCTCCCTCTGCGGTCAATTCGTTAAGCCAGTATGGACTTTTAGCACTGGCACTCATTACCAGTATATAATGGCACACAAGGATACAGCTTTCCTTAAGCCCTCTGCCCATTTCAGCGTTATTATTGCTTCGTTTTCTTTCTCCTGCTCGTCCAGCTACGCAAGTCTTAGCTTCTTCTGCATATCAACACTCTGCTCAAGAGGCAAACTTGAAGAAAAATGCCGGGCATGGAAGAAGTTGGAGGAGATGATCATCAACTTTGTCTTGTTCATCCGGACCCTGTGGTCTTGGAGCTCAATAGATTGCAAAACCAACTCAGAGGTTTGAGAATTAACCCCTCCTCTCTTCCCACATATCTTCTGTGTATTGAGGACTTCTCCACCTCGCAATGTATCTTAGCTTTGCGACTTGTTTGCTAAAACTTGACAAAATATTGGCTCTTGGGTGCAATGCAACGGATCATTAGTTTGTCAAGTTGGTTTTTTCATATTCTTCTGCTCCTCATTCTCTCTTGGGTTTTTTGTTTCCACTTTTTTTTTTTTAAGGTTCGGTGGGGGTTATTGGGTAATTTAATACATATGGTTGGCAATTTTTGCCTTGTCCATCTCATCGCAATTTTTGTTTTTTTTTTTGGGGGTTATCTCACCGCAACTTCTTAACGCACACATTTAATATTTAAAAAAAAAACCATAAATTTCTGAATTCCTTAAAATCCTTTTACAACTAATCTCTGGGATCTGTGAATTTTCAAGACTTTGAAATCCCAGAATTCAATAGTCCCCGGAAACAACTTTTTAAGTTCTTATATGTTTTGGTCTTACTACTACTAGTATTTGCCGCCCTTGCCATGTTTTATTTTTCAAGACTCAAGAGACGTCTACGTAGCATGCTTAGCTCTGCTCTTGTGGCTGTGACTGAAACACCAAACTTAGAGAGCAAACAGCAAAGAAAGGCGTCTATATATGGTGATGATAGATTAATCATGACCTAAAACAAAGTTAAAAACTAATGAGTAGTTGTCAAAGTTGTTACATTCCTTCGTTCAATCCAACCTGTCTGGCTACAACATGATTCCGGGCCCATTGTTGATCATTTCAGCTAAACGTTTCTTGACAGAGACCTTTAACTTGTATAATTAATTACACACACATGTAATTGTAAGCTCCCACCTGAGTTTTGCTTTCCCTTTTCAAATTGCCTACCGTACGAACGAGTTGCTGCCTTTCTTTGTAAGCTCTATGGGTCTTTGTAGTCATGATTACTTCAGCTTATCTCTCGGGAGAAATCTGTTAGGTAATTACAGAACTGAGGATTGACGTCTGATTGTGCCCCATGGGTCTCTCATTTGAGTAAATTTCGA
The DNA here is from genome assembly GCF_003713205.1 of Coffea eugenioides. Taxonomy (NCBI): domain Eukaryota; kingdom Viridiplantae; phylum Streptophyta; class Magnoliopsida; order Gentianales; family Rubiaceae; genus Coffea; species Coffea eugenioides. The sequence continues at coordinate 2,667,050 of NC_040043.1, read as the reverse complement.
TTACCTGTCACGTAGGTTAGATTGTACGGTACCAGATGTTTGGACCATGCCATCTAAATAGCACTTGAAAAAGGCTAGCAAAGAATTTTCCTCCAGTGCTTGCTGCAGAAGCTAATATGCAAAGCTCAACAACAAATTTTGTGGCTATTTGCTTAAATGCATCGTGTTTGTTTTAGGGACTTTCCTCCCTTCTCTACGCCTCCATCATATTATTAATTCCCCTTCCATAATTTTATTAAAGAAGCACCCTTGGAAATATCCAGTTCAATGACACTGGTCTTGTAAGAGACACTGGCCAGTTTGAGCCTGTATCAATGCAAAAGGATCTCTGACTATGGGTAGTTTGGGGTCCTTGGGGATAACATCAATTCACCGGCTTTCAGTATCAGTAGTATTATGCAGCTTTCAATATCTTGATTTGTATTTTAGTTCGAGTTTTTTACTTTGTCAAAATTGCCATTAGCAATATATTACCATCAGGATGTCAATAGTGTCGTTCAAAAATTGCAGAAAAGGATCGAGAGCTGGGGGAAGCTCAAAGTGAAATCAAGGCACTGAGAGCAACAGAAGTATTGAAGGATAAAGCCATAGAGGAGGTAACACAATTACAATTGAGAACCTATATCTAAATAGACCTTAGAGAAGTAATTTCAAAAAATAGCGGGGGCAATAATCAGTACTTGAGTTCTTACCTAACACTAAACAGTCATGAATATGCCCTGCGGGTGCCTATACAGATTCTATTAGGGAAAGATTTTAATGACAAAGTAAACAGTCTGGGTCGTAGATTAGTGAGAATTCTGTAACTGCTTTGTACACTAGTCATGAATACATTTAACTTTGCGCTTCTATCATCTTCCCAGCTTGAAAGTGAGGTGAACAGATTGAAGAACAAGCTTACGGCAACTGAAAGCCTTCTTGAGCAAAAGGTGAAATCTTGTCTTTCTGTGTCCCTAGGCAGCTAAAACTTCATTTTGTAGTAATATGTTACTTGGTGGTAATTTCAGAACCTTGACATCAAGAAACTCAATTATGAGAAGAAAGAAGCATTGGCTGCTCAATATGCTGCTGAAGCAACACTTAGAAGAGTCTATGCAGATCAAAAGGATGATGATTTTGTTCCTATGGAGTCCATCATTGCTCCTCTTGAAGCAGATATTAAGATGTATAAAAATGAGGTACACGATAGATGGCAATTTCCCTGAAAAGGAAACGTGACCAAAATATGGGATTTCTTTTACTTTCTGGAGAAGCACAGGCTGGAGCCTACGAACTGTAAGGTGTCTTTTTGTATAATTTACATGCATCTTGGTCTTTCTAGATTGCAGCACTGCAGGAGGATAAGAGGGCTATAGAAAGACTGAACAAGTCAAAAGAAGCAGCTTTGCTTGAGGCGGAGAGGATACTGAAGAGTGCTTTAGAAAGGGCACTCATTGTAGAAGAGGTTCAAAATCAGAACTTTGAGCTCAGGAGACAGATAGAGATCTGCCAGGCACGCACCGACTAAAATTTGATACCATAAATGCTAATGCCTGAATGGAAGTTATAAATTTATGTGATATTCAACTATCTCTATGCAGGAAGAAAACAAAATACTAGACAAAACAAACCGTCAAAAAGTTTCAGAAGTTGAAAAGCTCAGCCAAACCATTAAGGAGCTTGAGGAGGCAATTCTTGCCGCTGGAGAAGCTGCCAACACAATTCGAGACTACCGACGGCAAATTTCTGAATTACAAGTAGATCACCATTTTTTTAATTTTTCCGGATGGGGATGCCTTTCAGCCTGTCAAGCTGAGAACTGTCAATAAAGTTTATAATAACTGGTGATAATTCTGCACAATCATGTAGGAGGAGAAGAGGACACTGGAAAGGGAACTAGCAAGAATCAAGGTTTCAGCAAACCGAGTAGCAAGTGTGGTGGCTAATGAGTGGAAGGACGAGAATGACAAAGTTATGCCTGTCAAGCAATGGCTAGAAGAGAGAAGATTGCTGCAGGTATCCCTGTTATGATTACATAATCTGCTTTTCGTGGTTTAACCCCTTGCAGATGAAGAGAACAACTTCATTTTGCAATTTTTTTATTACATCCTTGTCTTGCAGGCAGAGATGCAACGTCTGAGAGACAAGTTGGCTATATCAGAGAAAACAGCCAAGGCAGAAGCTCAATTGAAGGTCTAAATGATCATGTCCACTAATATTTTACTCACTTAACCTATTAAATCAGAAATATTTGATTGCATTTCATTTATGATCCAGGATAAACTGAAGCTCAGGTTAAAGACATTGGAAGATGGCTTGAAGTATGCATCCAGTATCCCCATCGATCCAAACACATATAGCGGATCCTTAAAATCTGAAAAAACCAATAACTTCTTTGGGATCCTTTCAAGTAATGCTGGATTGAAGAAGAGATCCAAATCACAACCAAGAGCTACCACAGTTAGAAGTCCTGACATGTCATCTGTGGAGAAGATGAAAACTGATTTTGCAGAAAAAGTGAAGTCCAGTGGTATAAAAAAGATATATGCTTCAGAAAATCCACTAATAAAAGGTTTGTGGGCTACTAGAAAGAAAGTCATGGACAGCAGTGAAAAGGAGAACAAGGATGGAAAAGAAAATTCTGCAATGGATGTTGTTATGTGTGACAACACTGAAATCCCAGGATCAGGGAACATAAAAAGCAAATTTGGTGACAATCAGGAAGCAAAAGGTACGGCTAGGGCCAACACTGAAAATACTGATACTGTTTCAGGGTTTCTATATGACCGGCTTCAGAAAGAGGTCCTAATTTTGAGGAAGTTTTGTGAGGCAAAAGACAGTAATCTGAATACTAAAGATGAGGATATCAAGGTGAACATTAACAATTCTTAGGATTTGTATGATTGGTATTTGCGCACGCATGCTCTCTTTACTGTTTTTGGTTTTTATTCAGTCTGAATCCAGCATCACAAATTTGTTCATTTACAGATGCTTAATAAAAAGATTGAGACTTTGGCAAAAGCCCTAGAAATGGAGTATAAGAGAACAAAGAGAGAAGCAACGAGGAAAGATAAGAGTTCAATTTCTACCAAGGTGGATGACAAGATTAGAAATATGAACTCATCTAGGAGGTATGTATTTCCCTATACCTGTAATTACCTTTCGTTAACTTTCCTTGCTCATTAGAGTTACACCGTTTTTACCATATTTTAATACATAAAGGTTCAACATCAATTTCCTTTCTGATGGTTCATTATATCCATTAGGGCCACAAAAGCATCTTGAAAAAGTTTCAATTCTGAAGAAATGGAGGTATGAGGAGTAGGTGCACCAGACAATTGTGATATGTATGGACATGTACATGAAGAGCATCTCAGTGGTTGCTAATTAGCTTTTGTTTCGTCCATGTTTACACCTTGTTTCCTTATTTTTATTTCCTACAGTGTTAGTAACTGAAACAATACTAGTAATCCGCTTGTATCATGCTTGTATTCCAGGCATCCCGTTTAAGACCTAATATGGCTTGTTTTATCATGATATGAAAGTGTTTTTACATATCAATGGACTACAATTTCAAGTATTTTTTATTTTCTCACATCCTGTGTCTAGAATTAGAGGTTGAACATTGAGAAGACACTAGTAATAGCAATCTGGACAACTGGCATACACTAAATACTCTTTAGGAACCAACAGGCTAGGAGTAAAATATTACTGGATACAGTTCATTAGCAACAATATGACTCCCAGATGAATTTCAATGGCAAGCTGAGTTATTTTTGTACCTTGCACCAAATAGTTCTCATATACTTTTGTTGGCAGGATGTTTACAACTAGACATAAAAAAATAATAGTAATCAGGCTCCTGCTCTTACAACATATTGTCAGTCATATGCTACCTCTGTGAAGATATAGGGCGAAATTAAATGTAGATAGGATTCAGGAGGTTTTTCCATATGTTAGAGAAACAGAACATGCAGATGATTTTGCATATTCTAAACATGTGGTATTTGGGAGTTTAGACCCGAGTGACATCAACTCTTTTTTGGAGGCTTCAGTGAACATGAAATTTAAACATAACTTAATAATTTCAGCTACTTATTTCATGCTGGAACATCAGTCAAAGAATTTGAGCACCTGATTTATCTAGGTAAATCCCTATTAGTGAAAAAATTAGCAGATGTTTACGAATTATTAAATGTAATATTTATCATAAGTCCAAAGTCAATCCCTCACCATTTTGATTTCCTCTAAAGCTGTTTCCATAAGACGTTACCAAGCATACTTAAAGAGTAGTTATGGGATTTGAAAATTCTAAAACTCCTTTAATCTTGCACCATAAGCTCAATCGAAATTGGAAAAATCATCTGATAGCAACTACATTTTGAGCATTACCATGACAAAATTAATCTAGAGAGAGATCTAGATTAACAAAAACAAAGAAAATCAAAATAAGTTATACCCTTTTCCCAGATCTTTTATCAAAATTAAAAGCTAGTATTGAAAATGTAAGCCAGACAAAGAACAATCTCTAAGCAGCAACTACCTCAGGAGTGCTTCTAGACTCCAACCACGATGTGGCTGCAACCTTTGTCGTCAAAAACCACCCAGCCTTGTCAGGTGCCTCGTGGAATGGAGCATTCAGTTCCTTCAGATGTAAATCAAAAACACCTGCTAGACCTTTCTCTGAATACTTATGTTTTCCATGACCAGTGTTGATCCCAAGCAGTGAAGGCAGCTCCTCCCCACTTTCAAGGGCCTTGGACAAGTCATTTATCCATATATGCAATGCCGTCAGAGCTGCCCCAAGTGAGAGACTCTTTAAATGTAAAGACCATTGGGTTGGAGTTCTAGACTGTATATCAGTATAAATCTCGAGTTTAAGGCCGAGGTCTAGCAGCTCACAAGCTTTCTCCAAGAGATCAATCTTGATACAAAGATCAATTAAACAGTTGCAATATGCTTTTCTAACATCAGAACCAACTTCATGAAAGAGTTCGCCAGCTTCCTTCCGCAAGATGTCACCTTCAATGTTCTCCTCGCCCACAAGGAGCTTCACCACATGACCAAGTTTGGCGTCAGCCTTCTGAATGCATCTGGTCAACTTATCAAGTTCTTGAGCTGGTGCTTGAGTCATTACGTTAAGAAGACAACCACAGAATCTCTCATCAGGCGTTATTCCTAAACCCAGCAGTCGATCAAAAGTCCTAACTACATCATCTATGCGGTTGGCCTTCCCATAACACTGGATCAGTGAAGTCAAGACATAGATATTAGGCTCAAAGCCCGCTTCCAACATCTCATTTAATGTGGATTCCGCCTCAAAGACTCTGCCGCTGCAGGAATATATTGTGATCATGGAAGAATACGTCCAGCTATCAGGCTTGCAACTCTCAGAACCTTTCATAGCTTCAAAAATTTCAACAGCTTCATCAATAAATCCCACATCAGCAGACATCGACAACAGAGTGTTGTAGAGAACGACACTCAACTCCAAGCCCTTGTGCTTCATCTCTCTATACACATCAAGCGCATCTTCACCGTACCGAGCCTTAGCATAGGCCCGAAGCAAGGCAGCATACGTCCCATAGCTGGGCTCAAACCCATTGTTGATCATGTCTCTGTATATGTTCTTTGCCTGCCAGGGCCTCTTGGCCCTCCCCATCGCATCCAACAAGGAATTATAGACAACCAAATTAGGCCTAACTCCCAGAGCCTTCATTTCCTCGTAAACATTCAAGCAACCATCAAAATTCCCGGCCGTCCCATAAATCCTAATCAAAGTCGAAAAGGTAGCAGCATCAATTCGCCATTTTTCCGTCCTAGCACGGTCATACAAAGTTAAAGCCAGATTTACATTCCCAGCCTTCCCGTACGCATCAATCATCACAGAATAGGTAACCACATCCGGTTCACACCCAAAAGACGGCATTTTTTCGAACCACTGGACGGCTTTCTCAGGTAAAGAAGACAGCCTGGCGCAGCTAATTATGGTGGAAAAGGTGACATTATCGGGCTTAACTCCTCTCTCAATCATATCCGTAAACAATTTCTCGGCTCTGTCCAAGTCTCTACATTTTCTAAACACCTTGAAGGTAACATTATACAAAATCACTTCTTTCTTCAACTTAAGCCTTTCCAGAAAGTATCTGAGCACCAAAGGCGCAGTTTCAGAGTTGGACATGTTATTGAGCACAACTGCAGCATCTTGTTCTACAACTTTGCCACCCAAATTAGCCAAAATACTAATAACGTCAGCTTCTACAGGGTCACACGAGTCCAATTGTTGGGAAGCTTGGACTAAAGAAGCATACCTGAAATCGTAGGAATTGCGCCTGAGCTTTGATGCCCTGGAGCTGTTGGGGTTGACCCAGATATAGCTTTTTGAGGAAGAAGAGATGGTTTTAGCATCTGGGCGGTGGGAAATTGAGGGGGATTGTTGTTGGGAAGCCGGTATAGAGAGGGAAGGTTTTGGATGGGGCTTGAGAGGAGGAAAAGCGAGGGCGTTATGGGGGACGATTCTGAGTTGGTGGAGGTGAGTGGGAAAAAGAGAGTTACAGAAGAGGTGTGGGTCGTGAGAGACATGAGACGGCGAATAGGAGGCGGCCACCATTCTTCTCTCTACTCTCCTTCCTTCTCAGTCGTCACTCGTCACTCAGCAGAGCAGTCCGCAGCATTTGAGTTTCCTTCCTTTTTTTTTTTTTTTTTCTACATTGGGCTGCCGGTGGGGTGCAAGGACTGGAGATGGTGGTGTTTTCAGCTAGCTAATTTTTAGGTGAGGCCTTATCATCCATTGGGTTCACTAGCCCAATGGGCACCAGGAAAATTTGTAAATCATTTCTTAGGTCATTTGTCGGACGTTCGTTCGAGTTTCGACCTATAGATTTCTGCTACCTCATACAAGAAACTGAAGCAAGAATTTTTTTCTCATGACCGGTAACAGTAGTATGTTGAAACGGAGCAGTACAATTTAAAAACGGAGAGTAATTGGTACTACTATATACTACTACTACTTTACTCTGTACTTGAGAAGGGCAATCACTACTATTCACTACTCAAGAAGAGAAGAGAGGAGAAAAATAAGAGAAGCAGAGAAAATGCCCTCATCCATCCCTCAGATGAAATGATGCACTGGTTAAAAGAGGATTATATGGGTGTGTAGTGTCCCTCTGAAAGCTTAATTAATTTCATGGGCCGGCCGCCACACGCAACCAAAACCCCGAGCCGCAAAGACGTTTTTTTTTTTTTGGTTTGGGAGAATTAGAGAGTAAAAGCCTCCTTTTTACTACCACTACTGCTACTTCAGAGTCCAGACCACGATGAAAGGATCCCCTGAGAGAAAGGAGGGTTTGGAATTGGAAGGACAACGAATTACTGACCCCACCACGTTCGCAATTTCTTCTCCTCAATTAGTATTTTGTAACCCACGTGAATGGGCTGGTGGTTGGCGCCTCTTCCTCAGGACCGTTAGGTCCTGGGGTCGAACCTCTGCAGCAACATCAGTTCGCCGTGCATCTAACGTGCTAGGTCTGGTTGGGACGTTAGACCGGGCCGGAGTGGGAATTAGTCGGGCCGCCTTTACGGACTTGACCCGGACACCCCACTCCGTCGACAAAAAAAAAAATAATAGTATTTTGTAACAATCCAACAGGACGACGCCGGCTCTGAGTGACAATTTATTACAGACTAGGAGGCATAAACCGCGCTCTGCGCGGTAGGAATAAAAGTGTTAATGCCCAGCGCAGTATCATGAGCAGGAACGCTACATGAAGAGACTGAACATATAGTGTAAGAAAGGCAATATAAAGAAGCACAAGGAAAACAGAGTTAGCAGTAAAGGTGTAAAACAACGGTACAAAGCTGATTAAAGCATAGTCCTTCAACGTCTGAGAAAGAAACAAAATGAACTTAAAACGGAAAGAACATGAGGCTAAATATTAAAATTATAGTGCCATGGATACATTCTTTCATTCCCTTTCCGATCGAAGATGATGATGGAAAAACAGGATTTGGATTGGGGCATGAAGAGAACAACTTCGCCATTTCGAAATTCATGGTCTGCAACGAATGTGGTCCAGTTTTGATCAAATTTGGCCGCGGTCATTCCAAGAAAATATGTTCGGTGTCCACTAGCGAGATTGATTGTTGGAGTTTTGGTTTCATGTAATCCCGGTGTTATATATTGCGGAAGGGTCTGTGCATAACCAAGTATAAGATGACCAAGAGGGTGGAAAAAAGGAAAAGAAATGTGTATGCTCACCAAGATGCGCATATCAATGTGATCAAAAGTCGTGCGTAAGCTGGTCTATGTTGTCTTCATACCAAAATTAAAGATTTTTCACTATGTAGAAGTATGAATGTTCATGCCAAAATTTTATAGATTTTTCACTCTGGGCTCTGGCATGTGATGAGCTTGTACAACAAATTCACAAAAATGGTAAAAGAAGCACATGGCGAATAGCAAACAACCAAGTACAAAACCACTGCTTGAAGGGAACACCACAAACAAACAAAAAAACCAACAACTGCTACTACTACCAATATTGAGCGCAAAGACACTTCTCAAACAGATTGAAAAGCATAATCATTGATCAGAGTAGCAAGATCTGAAGATTACAGGAGACACTAAACATGCTATACTTTGCAAAGATTTAATCCACAGAGTCATGCATTGAACATGTTAGACCTCGTCAAATAACACCAGAGAAATTAAGCTGGATAATCAGCTCCCAGAAAGGGCATCCAAGAAATCACAACAGACACCCAGAATCTGAAATGTACTGTTCTCAAACTTCAATATTACCCCTTTCTTCAGCAATTAAAAGAAACAAAATAAACCCGAACGAACCTGGTCATAAACATCAACGAACATGCGGTATCAAGAACGAACTACAAAGGACATAAATCAGAATCAAACCGTGAATATGTTGCTCTTCTAGTTGTGGATGAAGGAAGTGACAAAGGGAAGAATGTTCATCAAATTTTTGACACTTGTTACTGCTTTTATGCACCTAAAGAAATAAAAAGGTAGAAAGAACAGGAAAAGATTTAGAAGTCTCCCCACAAACCCGCATAAAAAGTGAAGAGAAAAGGCCTTAGGTTGAGGGCATTGAGTGGCATTTACAGATGCATGGGACAATTGTTCTTGATACAAGAGAGAGCTCAGCTCAGGCGGTAAAATTTGATAACCAAGGAAGAAAGGCTGCAGTGCATGGATATGCAGTCAGAAAGAAAGAGAGAGGAGAGAGACGTTTGAACTTTGAACTTTGAAATAAAGTCGTTGGTGCGCTTGTGGGGTACCGTGAATAACATGTTGCATGGCCTGATATTCATACTCTATGCTCAATTTATAAAACCAAAAGTTTATTTGGGATTTTTTTCAAATAATTTTTTTGTAATTTGATGTATGTGAAATAAAAAAAAAGAGTTAAAAAAATACACGAATGATTGATAAATATTTTTATAATGCGTTAATTTTTTTGTGCACACAAAACTTGATGAATCAAAACGAATCAAAATTCTTTCACTGAAATTTTATAATTAACATATATCAATTATAAGATGGTAGACATAGCAAAACTCTGATCTTCAATGATTTTCGCTTATGTATTTAGGGGTTAAAAGCAACTAAATATTTGGGTAATTTGATCTATAAGTTCAATTAAATATGTGGAAATTAATGCTAAGAAAGATCTAGGTAAACTCGTTTATAGATTAATATCGGTTGAGATACGTAGCATAGTTCAAATTTTGCACGCGTCTACATTTTTAGAGTATGAGTAAGCTCACTCAATTAAGTTTTTTTTCTCCCTTTTTAGATAAGATATTAGAATGGTACCAATTGAAGTAGACCTGAAAGTTGGAGTACTAACAAAGAATCATTTTTCGTAGGTGAGGACTGAGGAGATCTTGAAAGGAAGAAGAGGTCAAGAGAGTAATTTTGAAGCTTGAACAAATAATGGGACACTTGGAATGCATATATATACGTAAATTTATGTTGGAAATCCGAGTTCTCGGGCAATATCTTTCTCCCCTTACTCCTGTTATTTTGCTTCTTTTGAAACCCTTTTGTTGCTTCAATAACAGACAGAGACATAGACACTGAGGGCCTATGGATAACAGTAGTGTGAATGCATAATATTGATTTAGTGCATCAATAATGTCAGCCTTGGAAGACCTCCAAATAAAGTGGTAGTAAAAGACAAATGTTTTCTAGAGATGCAAAAGAGGAGCAACGCAAAAAAAGGCATGATTTTCATGTTTTCGAGGTTGTAAGGGGGAACCACTGGAGCTGTCAGGAGTGCAGACCAGCATCAAACCCATGTAGACCGGACACCGGAGGAACAAAAAAAAAATATCGCAATGCGGAGGAAAAAAATTCAAAGAACACTTTCCAATTCTGTTTATGTTTGAATTTTCTTCTATAGAAAAGGAAAATTATCAAATAAACATATGATAAAAACTAATATGGGCGAGAAATAATACTAAGCACGGATCTCAAAGACGCGAACAAGTTGGCAAGAAATAATATATAAAACATAGACCTCAAACTTGAGAACTAATTAATTCAAATTATGACAAATTAAGTGGCCTCTCAAGGCAATGGTCTAGATGCAGTCTGTATCTTATTTTAGCCTTTGTAGTCCACCTCCAGCAGCTGCTAAGTCCTATTTCTCAACTCAATTCTTAGGAGGAACAATAATTTTACCCGTGGCAATCTTGTTTTTGAAAAGTTCCACGAACCCCGGATAACATTGAAAGAAGCTTGTAGAACTGAGGGAGCCATTGCCTTCCAAACTGACATTTCCCCGGCCAACTGAACAAAAGATGGCCTGCAAAAGGCAAAAAAAAAAAAAGTAATGAGAATCTCCAATTGTTACTGCCTTTTTTTGAGAAAAATGATGGGTTTAAAAATTCTGCCAGATTCACTCAGCCCATGATCTTCAACCCTTTCTTGCTTAACAGTCCAAGGAAGAACAATAATAGTATATAATCTTCAAACTAAAACTTACTCTAAAGATGTGACAACAGAGAAATACTCAAATCCATCTCCATCTGCAACCTTGGCAGCAGAGAAGAATTTAGGCACGACGAGTAACTGGCCGCTCTGCACCCGGGCGTCCAATGCCTTCCTACCAGTCATACCCGAAATTCGAATCACACCACTGCCTTTACCGAAGTAAATCAACTGGAAGGATGCATCAGCGGTATACATGGGGTTAACATGGACAACGGATCCAACTTCACGACATTAGCACTTAGTCCCATTTTCTCCAGAAAAGGAAAATTTTCAGGAGTAGCAATGGTCAGTGATCCGCCCTGATTGACGTGGATACTGGGCTTGGCACTTTCAAAGTCGAATAACATCTCGATGTGATCAGCATCTTTGCATGGATCGTGCAACGTTTGACCCTCAACAAGCTTGACAATTAAAGCACCGGTTTGGCACGTCAGGAGCTGATCTGATTCATCTTGGGTGAGATCGAAAGCTCTGGAAACAAAATCAGTTGAGAAACCCCCAAGAACACCCAAGCCTCCTGTCAAGAAAAAATAGTCAAACCGAGAGGAAAAAGAAGGGCAAGATCGTACCTTACCCGAGAGGAAAAACAAAAGGCCTGCGTTCGGGGAGCAAAAAGGGGCGAAGACGGCACCTCCTTGGTCTGTAAGAAGGAAGTCTCAAGAATCGTTTCTCAAACCAGTAAAAGAGAGAAGCATTGAAAGAGAAAGGCAAGAGAATGGTTAAAAAAAACCCACGACTGCACATGTAGCTAGTACCTAAAACAGAACAGAACCCAAGTCTTCTAAATACCCACAACTGAACATGACTTGTAAGAAGCTATTCTCAAATCAAGAAAAAAAAAAAGCACAACCACATCATTGAAAGAGCAAGTTTGCAACCTTCCGAAGAGCAAAATAGTAGATCTAGAGGACCCAAAGAACCAAAAAAAAAAATTTATAGGGGAAACTCACAGCGAAGACGAACCTAACCATAAAGGAAGAACAAGAAAACTTACCACGGAGGAGAGGAGGAGAAGCGAACGGACGGCAGCCGATTTGGATGACTGAAACCCAGAGAAAGCGAGAGACAGAGGCTCGATGGGCATTGTGCGGCTCGAGAAGGGAAACAAGAACAAAGAGCAAAAACATCAGTTTCATGCTAAAGAAAAGATAATGCAGAAAACTCACAGCAAAGACTGCATGTCACCGAAAAGGAAGAAAAGAAAGAAGAAGAAAACTCACCACGGAGGAAGAGGAGGAGAACCAAACGTCTGGACCGCTGAAGCATCATTGTTGTTGGGGGGGGGGAAAAAAAAGAAGAGAAAGAGAAAAGAGGAAGCAAAAGAATGACAGAAGAAAGAGAGAGAGGAGCTGCAAAGAGAAGCAGCGGGGCAGCGAGGAATACTGGCAGCGAGGGCAGCAGAAGCACATGGGATACCGGCAGCGAGGCCAGGTGGGAAGCTAACGCGCAAGGCGCGAAGGACTGAATGCTTCCAATCCACATGCCGGGCACGTGAGAGGACGACGAAAGTTTTGGCTGAATGCTGGTGGGACGTTATCTACTTATGTTGAAGACAGAGACAACCAAACCAACCCGAAATTAATTAATCAATCTAACTAAAATAGGTTACTGTGAGTGAGTCTGTCTCTCGTCTTGTCTTGTCTTGTCTTGCTACTATATATATATATATATATATACTCCATTTACTGCCGTGCCATGGTGTCCTGGAAGGTTGTTGGTTGAGGAATTCATGAATTGATGATCAAACTAACGTTGGTTGTTATTCTCAAACAAAAAAAAACGTTGGTTGTTCTTTTGTTGACCAAACTTTTGACATTTATTATTGCATGCGGCCGCTGAATGCATCGAGAGCATTTGAGATGGCATGCAAATTCATATGCGTTTTTTTTACTTTTACCAACTGTTAAGTACTACTAGCTCCTTTCTGCATTCCTTCCTGTGACGCTAGCACATTGCTACTTTTATATATATATATATATATATATATATATATATATATATATATTATTTTATTTTATTTTAAATTTTATTTCTGGCAAAGAATGGAGAGATTTAAGAAATGAAGAAACAGGAAAGAAGATGTATATCCAGAACTCTACGCTAGCACATTAATTTTACTAGTACATGCACTTTTAATGATATCATTACTATTATTATTATTATAAATAATGATATTTTTTTTCTTTTTCAAAATGATAGAAAATTTTTATTGATAATATTTGGACAACGGCTCAAACATCTTTACAAGAGTGTACTTGACACTTAAGAAAACTTATTCATCAGGTACATACAAAAGCTTATTCTAAATCACTTCCAACTTGAATAAATCCCCACATGTACGTCTATATATATATATATATACTCCATAATCGCATACACATTAACTTTTTATTTTCTTCTTCCTTTTATATTATAGGTCCCATGAGGGCCTAAGGCCCTAACTACACAATACTAGAACTAATTTTGCTTCAATGCATTTGCATGTTTCGCCCACCAAACAAAATTAATTGATTAATTTGGACGCTTTTCATAGCATATCATACCCCATATCAAATTCTCCTCTCCTCTCCTCTCCTCTCACATAAACGTACAGCCCGCAGTGTTCTGCTCACTGAAATAATCACAATGACTATACCGGCATCCCTTCCCGCACCCGCATGGCGGGGGCTGTCCACAACTGCCATGACAGCCAGGCGGGGGATTGCATGGCGGGGGCTGTCCACAACTGCCATGACAGCCAGGCGGGGGATTGCATGGCGGGGGATGTCCACAACTGCATGGCGGGGGATGTCCACAACTGCCACATGGCGGGGGATGTCCACAACTGCCAGGCGGCCGGGAGCATGGTCCCCCTCCGCACCCTTTCGAACATGGGACACAGCAGACCACCACTGGAATTGGCGGTGGTGGTGGTTTTGGTGTTGTTTCCTTTTCCTTTTCCTTCTTTTCAACTACGATCTCAATGCACTTAATGACTTTGCCACCCTTGCAATATAATTTGTCGCGGATTTTCTCGGGGCTACAGCCCACGACGGTGATGGTCACCAGATTTTTCTTCTCATCATATACCTGGTCTCGGATTTCTCTTGTCCAAAAAATTGAGCATCACCCCGAACAAAAAAAAAAAAAAAAAGAAAAACTCAAATTCTTGTCCATACAAATTAAAGCCACTAACTGATCACTAGTAGTTTCATAAGCCACACTACCTAACTTCTGTTCAAAAAATGATCCCAAAAAGTGGGAAAAAAAATCTGTAACTCATGGTGGTGCACATGCCTATGTCCGTAGTCAGCGGAACGGTGGATGTCCTCCGACCAACTGTAATTGCACTAAAGAACTACTGGTATACTGGTAATGAAAACATGAGAGACAGAATTGATAGTTATAAGAGACTCACGAGAAAATTTGCAGAGGATTTTCTTGACCTTCTTGTAGCAGCTGGGGCAATGAAGATCAACCTGGAGTGTCATTTTAGTCGCCTGTATGGTTGCATATTATCGGAGCAAAATAATCAAACTCGATCCATGTGTATATATGATGACGGAGCCAAGGGGCTGATGGGCCATGGTTGTTTAAATTTTGAAAATTTTAATTCATAGTATATAAATATATATGTAAAATTAAAGGTGGTCTTTCTAGTTTTTTATACTTTTAGTTTATGTTACGAGAGTTTATATACATGTATGTGAAAATTATTTTGAACATAATATATTAAGATAATTTTGTTATGAAAAATTTTGATCTCTTAGAAAAATATATCATAGCTCCGTCACTCTATATATATATATAACAATCAGGAAATGCAAAATTAAGATGCACAATTATATGGTGCTACTAGTTTTACGCTGAGAGATGTGGCTAGAGATCTTGACATAAAAAGAAGCATATCTCACGTTGTATGTGCTGTCATAGACTTGCAATTAAAATTTTTAGATTAAGCAAACACTAAAAGAGGAAAAAAAAAAAAGATGCAAAACAATAATATATCACGAACATTTGAGGGATGGTTGGGAAAGCTAGCAAGAGAATTGGCTTACCTTCTCAGCCATAGTTGATGAAGGAAAGAGTCAAGTCAGTGGCGATGGGTGGATCTGATCAACAGCCCAAATGATAAATGTTGGAAATGGAAGTTTTTTTCCTTTTTTTCTTGTTCCCCGGGGGGGGGGGGGGTGATTGGGGAAGGGATGTAGGCAGCAATAAACTAAACTGATGTTAAGAAATGGTTGAATTAGATGGTAGGAGCCATTTAGGTAGAATAGGTGCGAGGACTTTATATAGAAAGATAGCAACGGGGCAGCATGCAGTACTAGCATGGAAGACTGGAAGTAGGGTGGAAATGAAATGGAAGGGGCGTTGAATTTTGATGCCGTCATCAAGACTACTTTCTCCTCCTCAAAAAAAAAAAAAAAAAAGATGGTCTGCAGTGAAAAAAAAGGAATTATAAGCCTCTTTTTGGACCGTAAGTCGGAGGTTCGAACCCCACTTACAGTGAAAAAAATTCAAATGAGGTGTCAAAGTACCCTTTTGATCTAGTCAGATTCTTATACTTTATAACTCCTTATACACAGTCTCTTTATACTCCCCTCCATATAGATTATGATAGATTATGTTATAAAATGTTATCATTGCCGTAAAAAAAAATTTTGTCTACTTTCTAGTAGTACTAATAGGGGTGGGCTATGCTATATTGCTATGCACAGCCAGTGCGGCGAATTTCTCGGAATAATGTTAAAACCAAAAATTATCATAAAAGTGGTGTTAGTTGAAGAGTGTTTTTACCTAAAGAGTCGCCGCAAATAGGAAGTTGGGTTTCATAAAAAAATTGTTTTAATTTGCTTTTTTTTTTTTTGCCAAAGAAGCTAATGGAGCGGTTTTTTTTTTTTTTTTTTTTTGCAAAAGCATGTGCGGCGAAAAATATTATATTAAAAAAGAATCACTGCAAAGCTCATGTGTGGCGATTCCTTTATTTATTTATTTATTTTCGTAAAATCCTAACCCTAACTCTAGAATCCTAATCCCTAAACCCCAGCACTAAAACCCGAATATGTAAACCCAAACCATGGAAGCCTAAAATTTAATTTACCTACGTTATTATGAGAATAATGTTAAAATCAATTATCCAATTTGCAATAAAATTTGGATAATTTGGGTAAAAATTGGGCAAATTTTTTGGAATAATGTTAAAATAAAAAATTATCACAAAAGTAGTGTTTTGTAGGGAGTTTGTCTATCATAAGAGTCGCCGCAAGTCACAATATCGACTTAAAGGTTGTCTGATTTATTTTTTATTTTTTTCGTACCTTAAGAATTTTTTAAGTAAAGATTTTCGATTGCATTTTTTTTATTTTAGCAAAAAATGGACCATTGATTAACATATGATCAAGGGTCATGATTTGAAGGAGCAAGAAAAAAAATATTTTTTAAATTTTTTATCGCAATACTAATTTGCGGCAAATGAATTAAAATATTTTTTTTCCCTTAACCGCACATCTGATTTGTGACGGTTTGGAAAAGTTTTTTTCTTTAACCGCACATCAGATGTGCGGCGCTACAGACAGGCTTTTTGACTAGTACACCTCCATCTGTTTTAGATAGCAATTGATGGCAATTGATGCAGTGGACGATAATAATCTATACAGTGGACCGAGACAAATATTCTGTCCTTTGTTTTATGGTGGAAAAGCTTGTCGGAGGTCATTCAGTGAGATACGCACTCCCATGCCCACCTCACCTTCCAAAATATTACCTCATCATTCAGGTATTCCCAATTACCACAAAACCATGATGACTCTTAAGAGCAATGAAGGTGAGGTGGTTTTTTTTTTTTTTAATCAGAACGGCAACATTGTATTAATAGTAAACCAATTCCAGTATAGCTGGGCAACCGTCCTTACAATCTGCTTGGACTTGTTCCAGCAGCCAATCTGTATTTTGTTCCAAAGCAATAGTTACTTTAGCTAGTTTATGGCTTGTTCACCCTATT
Organism: Coffea eugenioides; assembly: GCF_003713205.1. NCBI lineage: Eukaryota > Viridiplantae > Streptophyta > Magnoliopsida > Gentianales > Rubiaceae > Coffea > Coffea eugenioides. The sequence continues at coordinate 2,650,071 of NC_040043.1, read as the reverse complement.
TGTAAAGGTAAAGCAACATTCATCAAATTTTAACCTAAGTATCCTGATGTCATGTACAATTGTTGCTATCACTACATCCTCCTCCTCACTGCACACTGCTTTCACTACTTGACTACAGTTCACTTCAAACTCCACCCTTCGCCAACCTTGCTGTTGTGCAACTATCATGGCCTCTCTTAGCACCTTTGCTTCTTCGACCTTTGGACTGGCACAGCTAAAATTTGGAACCGCCCAGCCGCCCGCAATCTTCCCAACCAATCCCTGGCCACCATTCCCCGCCCAGCTCTATCAGCTTTAAGATGCAACGCAGCATCTGAATTCAAGGTGAGGTGGTTATTAGTGAGTATTTTGTTTGATTGATGTGCTGACGGAAATTATGAGCGAGACAGCTTATCCAACCATTTTACACTACACATGGTGCTATCACAATTTTTTATTTTTTGGTTTTTTGGGCGTGGCATCAATCCGTGCTTCGACTGATTAGTGACTCCTCCAATGTTAATTGTCCCCTTCCTCTCTCTTGTGCAAGTGACTGCACATTTGTTAAGTAGACTGTCAACAACACATTTGACGGCGCAGCGCAGCGGAATTTAATTGAATTCGGAAGCTTGTAATATAAGCAAACATTCAAAGATAATAGTCGGACGAGAGTCAAGCAACTTAATCATGCTGAGATTTAACTAATGCTCACAAAATTATTATTATTATTATTGGTTTAAGGATAACTTTTTCTACACTAACTAACAGATTTATATTATACTACATCGTATGAATTTAAATTTTATATTCAAAATTATTAGTATAAAAAAAATCACTATATTTTTATCTTCAGTATATAAAATATTAATTCTCATTTTAAATACACAATTTTTATGTACGAGTAAGCTAGCTCCAAAGGTTTTTGCTTTGTATGTCTTCTGATATGCTCATAAAATTACATTTACCGTTAGCCGAGAGAGAGAGAGAGAGAGAGAGAGTACGAAAGAAAGCCAAAAGCAAATGAGGATGGCGGAGGAAAGACTCTTTATTAACACCGACAGTTTTCATGTAGACACGTACCAAACTTGTTAGCCTGTATGCCAAAAATGTCGTTATCTATAAGAGTCATTGTTTGGATAAGAATTTATTTGAATGATTTATTTGATCCAGTTACTGTAGCACTTTTTGTGATGTGACGTATGTGAGATAAAAAGATGATTGGGAATTGTGTGTATGATGCAAGCAAAACAAAATCTGAAATTTTTATTCCAAATTCTTGTTGTCCAAATTTTTTTATTCCAAATTAACTATGAATTTTTTTTTTATCCTATGCCCTTTGCAATTAACTATGAATTTTTTTTTCTAATGAGTAATACTCGTTGGACACTTAAATCACATCTAATAAACCACATGTAGGCGTACATATTGATAATTATTATTATCTTATCTTGTATTTATATACTTTTTTCTATTTAACTTTATTTTTTTAAAAAAAGAAAATATCAACACGCGAATTCCATCTTAACAACGGTAAAGCCACTAACTATTTATTACCAGTTTGGTTATTATTTGGGGTTTAACATATACAGTAGTCGTTTTTGCTCTCACATGGTGACTTTGTTGGATGAATTTTGTGACATAGAAGTCTCAAGCAGCAACATTCATTCAAGATGCAAGTGTAAAGTGTAAACATAAAAGTGATGAATTACTGTTGGGGAATCCTAAGCAAAATTTGAGATTTGAGAGCCGGCACCACCTACCCCGCCCAGTGCACTGCTGCTTTACTACTTTACTTAGTGAGACGGCCTACGTTTTGCGCAGGAGTGCTAATATTTTCCGTGTTAAATTGCTTAATTTTTAGCCATTATATATTTCTTAGAATATAGAGAGTTATATAATTATTATAAGTCTGGCTTGAATTATAGAATAATAGTGCGGTAAATTGGTTGGGTGAATATAGTGTTAATAGTTTGTGACGTATGGAGGATATTTTGTAATATAATGATTAATAAAGTATTATAATTGAGACAATGCAGTGTCGACATTTTGTGTGGTATGATTTGCATAAATTATGTGGTTTGGGTGAGATAATTATAAAGATACCCGTCTATATTTATGTATATCTCTATTACTCACTAAGTTCCATAAATATGGGCCTATTTTTTTTTTTTTTGCACAAATTAAAACATTTAATCAATATAATCACAACAATTATTTTTCTTTCATATTTTTGTAAAATGTCGCTCACTAATATTAAATCATTAATCCACATTAAGAGCCATGTATTATTACATTGTTTTTGAAATTTATAGTACTTTAATTTTTTTAATGTAAGAAACAATGTAATTAATTTTGCATGTTTGACTAAAAGAATAATTAAAAAATAGCATACAACATTGCTTTTCAATTTAGAGTAATTTAGAGCCATTAGGAAAAATGAATATATATACATTAAATTTAGAGCCATTAGGAAAAATTTTATAATAATTATATATATACATTAAATATGGATATTTATCTAACAATATAAAAGTGAGAGTTGTCCCATGAACAATGTTTTTTTGTCAAGCGGTTATCCTGTAATTGTTATTGGATGCCCGGAATATTAGTAAATAACATACTAATTATTCTTTTTTAGAGAACGAAAAATAAGAATAAAACAAGGGCATTAAAAATTTGCAATAATTATATAGAGTAATATGGATATATAGACTAATATATCTTTATAATTGTATGTTTTAAAAAGTAGTAGGATTAGAAACCATTTTTAATCCATGACACCTTAACCGATTTTGGTTAATTGTGATAACAATGTTGGACTTCTTTTCTTTCTTTTTTTTTTTACTGCTGTTCAATTTTTGGGAATCATGCAGTCAAAAGCTACTGCTGAACATGCTAAACATTCACTGCATTCAACAATTTTACAGAGCACTTTTGATAGAATCAAGTTCTCTCCAGATACAAAAATGATGGAATTTGATATGAGAAATATTTTATGATAGAAAATTTACATTTTCAGATTGTTTGCGACTTAGTTTGGATTCTTGGAATTCGATAACTATGTATAGTATTTGATATTGTCATGATGATAGTTTCTGTACCTTTAGTTGGGATAGTTGGGATTCTTACATCAAATTCGTTAATGTTTCTTATCACCAAAAATATTGTCATTATCTGATTCTTGGTCACTTTGGTTTGCATTGTAATGACTTGGTCGACACTGTTGTTAGGTAACTAATTTCATGTACTTTTAATTTCAACATATTTTTTCTGTATTGTATATAACATTTTATTTGTCAAAACAGGTATAATGTTAACATACAAATAAGATATTCCAGTGGTAACATGCATCTTAATCTACAAGACAGACAAACATACACGATTCGTATTTAGTTGTGATACTGCTTATCTCAGAGAATTACAAAGGAAGGTAGAATTTCTTGATATATATTTATTTTTTATAATGCTATTTATAAACTATGTAAAAAAATACACTAATTTTGAATTTTGTACGTACTTAATTTTCAGAAAAATGGTGATAAGTTGTTCAATCAACGAATCAATTCATGCAAAGATCGTGCATTTTTATTTGCAGTACGCACTCTACAAAATTCAACAGAATTAATTAAATCACCAATTTTGACTTTCGTACTAAAAGTTGATTGGTGTGGAAAGTGTTCGCACCTTCATGCAAGATTATCAAATCGAATGCATAATATTTGTAAGTATTTCATTTTAACAACATTCAATTACATTCATTTTTATTCATATATCATTCATTTTGTAATATAAATTTCTATTATTTTTTCAGGATCTATCTTTCGAAAAAAGGTAATTCTTGAATGATATACACATTCTATCATATTTTAAACTATTGTTAGACAGGTATTACATTTTAATTGTGTTGGTATAATTTTTTAACTTTTTTTATTCATCATTTTATTTTCAATTTTTTCAATAATGTCAGCACCGTGCGTAGCACAGGTATTCACACTAGTTCACTACTAATTTGAAAACAACTAACGAAAATGGGAATAGGAGTTGGCGGCTGAACGGGCGATGGTCGGCATCAGGGACAAGAACTCGCTTTCATCTGTCCAGCAAGGAAACTCCAACAAGGACATTTCAATTGATCACACCAAATTGGTGTGGAAGACATTAAGGACTTAGCTAAATTGTTTCGAATGTGCTCTTTTAGATTACAAAAAAAATACCACAAATATGGATTTATGTCATAGGCTTAGCGTTCACGCTTCAAACATTACTCCTTATAAGTGCGCGGATATGCAGTGTTGTAAAGCTTTGCTGGAGCGCTTTGCCCAACTTTTGTTGTAAAGTTTCTTATGATCAATACATCGTTAACGTTTCCGAAAAAAAGAAAAAAAGAAAAGTAAACAACTAAAGATAAAAGTTAAATTGACGTAAAGCAGCTCAAAGTCATATTATTGTCAGTTCGTCATTTTGCCAGCTAACGAATGATCGTCACTTGAATGGATCATGTACCCTGGAATTGAATAACGAATAATCGTCACATGCCTAGAGTAGTTGAGTGGATCATGTACCATGGAACTTGGACCACTTTTGCCAATGTTACTCTTTGTCTGCCGTCTTTGTCAAATGTTACAGCCTCGTGCTTTAAATTGTGGTGGCCGCTTCTTTCTCTGTGACAAGTATACCGTCTTCATCACTATATATGATATGTTAGTGTATACAAAGCTTTCAAAAAACAAAAAAAAAACCGCCCCACTTCGGGACGTCGATTACTCTTTGTCTATTGGGTTCTTTGCCAAAATTTATCCTTCTTCCCCCCCACTTTTCTATGTTCTTTTTTACTACCTTTTTTTTTTTGCCTCTTGCAAAATATTTATTACTACTCGCTTTTAGACGTATACCAGTGTTCGATCTCTCTTGGAATGACGAGGAAATGTGCTGCGTTAATTGTTTCTTCCTGCACCTGTACGTCTGTTTTTCTGTTTAACGTTTTGCGCCTAGCTTAGTTTGAAAATGTCGTCAAAACATTTGAACAGCCACTTACAATCTTTCCCATAACGTGCAATGTTGAAGCTATGGTCCGTCCACTATATTTATCCAGCTGCAGTTAATATAGTTACAGTAGTCATCAAAAAACTTACTCCTATATATATATATATATACTAGTAGGGGTGGGTTGTGCTACGCACAGCTAATGCCCATTGAGATTAATTGATTGCTGTCAAGAAACAAGGAAAATTTATAAAACAATATGAAAAGGGAATTTGTTGTTTAATGGAAATAAAGTTAAATATCTATAAATGAATGAACATATGTAAGTTATTCATTCTTGTTAGGATCCAAGCGCGAAACAAACAACTATTGAGACATCAAGTGCACAACAATTTAATAGCAAATAAGCTACAAGCATGAAAGATAAACGACACACAATATTTAACGTGGTTCGGCTCCACCATTGAGCCTACGTCCACGGAGAGAAACCTGTTCTTTATTATGAGAGGAAAACCCTATACAAGAATACAACATGAATCCAAGCCCAACCCGTGTATACCATCTCTCATCTCCCAAGACCTCTCTCTCACACCCCATGTATAAGGCTACATGATGCCCCTTGTGTCCCCTTGTGTGTCTCTTGTGTAGTTTGCCAACCCACCTATTTATAGAGAACATTACTGCTAAAAAATCAAATAACAATTGGAAACCAATATTATTTCCTAAACTCATATAGAAATAGCATCTAATTTCTGCTAAATAGGGCTTTACTTGACTACTACTTCAAGTAACTAAATCCAATTAGGAAACTAGTTACTTCCCATACTAAATAAGAAACTTAACTAAAAAGAAATTCAGCCAATTTCCTAACAATTCTAAATTGTAATGATAATAGAATTTTTTTTTCAATATAGCATGACATTGCTAAATCCCAAAAAGAAAAACAGGTACACTGGATTTTGAAATAGTAAAACAATAAAGGAAAATGTTAAAAAAAAAGATTTAGTGGTTAAGGTGTCGATTTGCAAAATATATATTGGCATAAAATAATTTGGGCTCTTTGTAATTAAGATGATGCTATCAAAGATATTCATCATGTGCAGGTGTAGATGGTGGAAGAAGTGTACTAAGAAAAATTTGAAATTAACTAACATTTTTTGTAGTTATGTTCATATCAGTGTGGTACGCACAGCCAATGCCTATTGAGATGTATTGATTGGTGCCAAGAAATGTGGAAAATTTAGTTGTAGAAGAAAGCATTACGTAAAGGAGAAGAGTTTATAAAGCAATATGAAAAGGAATTTTTTGTTGAATGTGATAAAATAGTTCATTTTAATAAGTAGTCAATGGGAAGAAAAGTATTTTATTGAAATATGGCTGAAAGCTAAGTAAAGATATCAAAAATTTATTTAAAAGTTGTTTGCTTTTTAAATATTATACGTTTTCAATTTGACAAAAACTGTGGCAATTATTTTTAGGCCACATTTCCCAAAAAGTTAAATATCTATAAATGAATGAATATATGTAAGCTATTCATTCTAAATTGTGAAGAATACATAATAATAATGTTTAGTTAGTAATGTTGGTGAGAATGAAAATTAGTGAAAATGCGTACAATCAAATGGAAGCATAGAACGGAACTATATTATACAGGTATATTAGTGAAAATTAGTAATGCTAGAAAGAAGTTTTAATTATACAGGCATTCTAAACACGAAACGTAGACAAGTTTAATTTTAATCTTGAATGTTTAGGTTGTGGAAGTTGAGCTAATGAACGCCAAGACATCACAAAATAGTATCTTTTAAATCTCCATCGTCCTCTTGGACCTGCAGACATAGTACAGCAGAATTTGATGTACATTATTTTCTTGGACTCAGGACATCTTGAAACTAAGACAAATATAGCAAAGGCCATCCTCATTTCATCAGATTTTATAACCACCAATTTAACAAATTTAACATTTTCTTTTCTCTTTTACTCCAAATGTTTACTTTGCAACCCAATAAACACAAAATATTTTTTTTCTACTTTTTCCACTTGAGGAAAAATGGTCAGAGAAAATAGAAGATTGAAAAATAATAGATAGAAACATGAAATAAACAAATATACAGGGTAAAGAAAATATAGGAAAAAAAAGTAGTTAAGCAAAGCAAACAAAAGCAAGAATTACAAGAGATGAGGGAAAACCGCGGAAGACCCTATACAAAGTGGTTTATGAAGAGAATGAAAGCAAAGTTCTAATTTTTGGACTTGCAATATCACAAAAAAATAAACAGATTAGATAGCCCAAAAATATCTTTTAAAAGAAAAAATCATAAAAGAACTTTCTCAAATTTGTTAAATGCATTCTGATACTTTGTTAAGGGAAAAAAAGTTAAGATTCCAATATGGCAAAAACCCCAAAAAAATTAGGCATAAGATGGAAACAAAAAAGCTAAATTTTTATTTTTTAAAAAGATAACCAAATAGAATGCAAGTTGGGGAAAATTTTGCAGAATCTGATGTTGGAATAAATTTCCAATTTTTTGCACCTGCAACATTTATATACAAATTAATATACAAAAATTAGACTACTAAACCCCACAAAAAATCCAAAAGGCTAGAGAAGTAATGAGAAGGAAGAAGAAATTACAATGCAAAAAAATCATGTGTCGTGCACAACATCCGTTCACAGCCATTTTACATGACTCGATTAGGCTGAAAATCCATGTTTTCTTTTAATCTACTTAATTTTCTTCTCATCTTCTACTTTTGATCAGGAGAAAGAATTAAAAAAACCTACAATAAAAAAACAAAGCAAACTTTACCATGATAGCTAGATTATTAACCTTCCACGTCATCGTTTTGCTATTTGAAGTTCGTTATCTTTTGTTCTAACCCCTAAGCAAATTTTTATTTCTGATTTTTTTCCTCAACAACTGTGGCAGCAAAAGCTGACCAAACTTCTCAATCAAGTGTTAGAACACAATTACAGGCATAGAAGTAGAAGATAAAGACAAACAAATCACTAAGCTTTGCCCTTAATGCTTGCCAATTCTCCCCCTTCAGTTAGAAAATTACACAGAACTTGCATGCATAACCAATAATAAAACAAAATGTTTCCATAGTTTACAATCAATGCCAAAGTAACGTAATAGTTTCATTAGAAATGATTTGACCTTTTTTATTTGATAAAAACTTAAGACTGTGATTCTTTGCGAGCCTTAGCTCATTTTATTCTTAAGCACATTTATTTTGTTACAGCTATGTCACCTTAAGTTGAATCACCATTTTCATTCTCAAGGTGAATTGTGAAAAATCTTTTGCAAATTAAAAGAAAGTCACCACCAGAAAATAGAACAGTACCTAACCATCTAAAGTGCAGATGAGTGAAACTCTTTTATTACCAGAAGTACTAAAAACATATTTAAGAAAATAATAGAAGACAAAATGCTTAAATTCAAACAACACTTGTGCGTTATAGAAAGAGAAAATTCCACCATTCATTTCACAAGCACAAAATGAGATTTATCATTAATTTTTTGAAGTCAAGCATCCCATGAAATTATCATCAAAAGTCAAGCCCCTCTAGGCTGTAAACAATTCCAGTCAACAACTTACATATTGGAAGGTTTACAAATTGAAATAAACCTATCACAGACAAAAAATCTCACTTCTAGTTTTTAAAAAGGGATTAAAGATTAAAAAAATAACGCAAGATTTGCCCTAGTGGAATGAGCCACTGATTATTTGCAAGCATCAAATGCAAAGCATTATTTATTGTCTTCATTCAAATGAATTCATTGAAATTAACAAATATGCAACTCGCCAAACTAAAATCGAACATCGAATTATTAGCAAATACATGAATGTCAATGGTTTTAATAATCAGTGCACAAGTTGAGACTTGAAAATTTAGAAGAAATAGAGTCCTATTTCGTATCACTTAGAACATATTTAACATAATGCCAAAAGCATATAATTAAGGGTTAATCACATTTTATCCCCTTAAAGAATACTCCATTTCTCAGTTTACCCCCTAACCTTTAATTTTGCTCACTTAACCCCCTTTAGGACAAAATTGCCCTTGTATTACTTTGACTTTTTATTTACCTTGTTTACCTTTCTTTTGTTTCTTTTTCTCTTTCTTCTTTATTTAATTCTTCCTCTTTCCCACAAAAAATTTCACCTTAATGATTGAAATTAAAAAAGAGGAATTGCAAAGATCTATTTTCTTCTTAAATGATTAAAAAAAATATTCAAATCACTTTCCTAAAATACAATTTTTTTAGCCTTTCAATTCTTTTAATTTTGGATTTTCCTCTTTCCTTTCAGTTTCTCATTTTATTTTCAAAAAAATATCATAAGATGAAATTGTTTTCCTTTCTTTTATTTCTTTTTCTCTTTCTTCTTTCTTTCATCCTTCCCAATAGAAATTCCATGTCAACGAAAATTTTTGTTTTGAGTTTATAATTGCATATTTCTGGGTGAAGGTTTAAAAGACATCAAAAACTAATTTTGATTTTTTGTATGATGCCACGGGTCACAAATTTCAATTGATGATTATTAATCAGGTCACAATTTCATCTTAAGATATTTTCTTGAGAATAAAATAAGAAACTATAAAGGAAAGAGGCAAATCCAAAATTAAAAGAATTGAAAGGCTAAAAAAATTATATTTTAGGAAAGTGATTTGAATATTTTTTTAATTTTTTAAGGAGAAGATAGATCTCTGCAATTCCTCTTTTTTAATTTCAATCATTAAGGTAAAGATTTTTGTGGGAAAGAGGAAGAATTAAATAAAGAAGAAAGAGAAAAAGAAATAAAAGAAAGGAAAACAAGGTAAATGAAAAGTCAAAATAATGCAAGGGCAATTTTGTCCTAAAGGGGGTTAAGTGAGCAAAATTAAAGGTTATGGGGTAAACTGAGAAATGTGGTATCTTTTAAGGGGATAAAATGTGATTAACCCTATAATTAAATACAAATTCCTGATAATACATAGTTGCAGTGGACAAACAAAACACATACATGTTGTAAAAGGCCCACAATTTCTTAATAACTTTTAAAGAACAAAAAGTATGACAGAAAGTACCTTAACTAACCGCCAAATGTTAGATAACAAATCCTAATGTTCGTCAGCTCAGTATGGAGAACCTGACAATACACATTGAATTAGGTAAATTGGAAAAAAGAGATTAAAAAAAGGTAAAATCATCTATTGAATGTATGTGATAAATGAGGTGGAAAGAAAAAGCCATCTTAAAAGGCAATAATACATATTAGGGGGTGCTTGGTTTGAGGGTATGGGATTCAGGATTTGGAATGATATCCATTTTAAGTGCTTGGATAATAGGTGTGGGATTCAAGATTTTGGAATGAATTCTAAAAAGTTAGCAACTCTCCATTCCCGAGTGAATTGGTGGGTTTTGTTAATTTCTATATTTGATTCCAAGATAATTTTTATAAAACATTTTTTTTATTCACTGATCCCTTCACCCTCGTTCAGTCATCTTCCCTCTGGTCTTCTCCCATCATCTCCCACCACTCTGTCTCCTCTTCCATGGCATCCAAAAATTTTCCTTGCCATCACTCGACATCTCAAAAACTTCCACCTTCCTCCTCACTAGTATCACTCCTTCCTCACCCTCAAAATCCTAAGCTTAGACCCCCCAAATTTCATCCATCACAACAAGCTCCTGCACAACCTCACCTCTGAGTTTAAATCAGTACCAGAATTTACAGCCGCAATCTCAAGGGGTTCAACTTCAACTTGAGAAAGAAACCGGTCGGCTTGAGTTTGGTGCCACCCCACTCAATGTTCCTTAAATCTGTTTGCAAGCCATTGACAGGTTCTCAATTTGGATTGTATCAATTGACAAGAAAAAAGAAAAGGAAAGAACAAAAAATGGAAAAAAAAAAAACAGAAGGCCTTGATTGGGGATGGTCTGATGATGGCTGGTATTGTATGAAGGAACTTCGGGTTTGGCTATAATGGAGTCAAGTAGCTAACGGGAAATGGGTTCTTCAGTAACTTCTTTTGCTTACTTTTGTTTTGTGTTGTATGCGTTGACTTGTAAAATCTGGGTGCGAAGAGTATTCCAGGCAAGTCTGTATATTTGCTTTGCCTTGTTCTCCGCCAAATGAATGCTGTACAGCCTAAGAAATTCTCTGTAGTTGGATGATGGCTGGTGATTGTTGCTAAAGGCTCCGCATGATTGAACCCAACAAAGAAAAAGATACGGCAAAAATGCAATAATAATTTTGATACCCATTCCACTAAAAATTGTACCAAGCAGTAGTGATTTCAATGATACCCGGAGCTTATACCCATACTGATTTTTTATAATTCATTCTGTATCCAATACCAATTCCGGAGCATGAACCAAGCGCCCCCTTAGTGTATAACACCAATATTTGCTAAAGATATTCAACAAAATAAAGATCAGTTAAAAAAATGATTAAACTTGGTTGTCCTCTTCATTGGACAAAAATATTGAAACTCTTCTAAAACACAATATAGTACAAGTACCTTGGAAGAAGAAGTTTACTATGAAAAAAATATCTAGTTTCTCTAAGACATATTTAGTCATCACTATGAAAAAAATTCACAATATGGCAGGGGTTTCGCCACAATTTTTAATCATGAACCTCTGTCATAGAGAGAAAGAGGGAGAGATCAGCTTATACAAATTAAAAAAGGGAAACAAACCAGAGCAAAAAACTTGTAGACTAAAAAGCTGTGGACACATAGGTCATTTTTCTTCCCTTCCATGCTCACTCTATAAAATAGCAAACTGTGATCTAAGAGTATAAACCAAGAAAAAAGAAGGGAAAAATCACAGATAAATATACGCAAAAAAAAAAAGCAATCAGTGCATCAAAATGATCCTTTTTCTTAAATGATTTCTTTAACCTAGTAAATGAAAACATGAAATCAAAGGACTAACAGCAGGACCCCTCAGCACTATGCCATTTGGGGAAGGAAAAAGCAATCAGATGCAAAAATAGGGGAGAGAGATTGAGAGAAACTTGGCTGAGAAAGAAAACGAAAGCTTTCTATGACGAACGTTTCCAGACTCCTCGAGCCCATGGCCAAAGGCGAGAAATTTTGGAGAGAATTTTTGCAAACACATTTCTCCAGAGGATAATCACACAGACCGGGCAACCAAACTATGGAAATAAGGGCCTAAACAAAATAACAGGAGAAATACACCCACTTTATCACCTCATGTGTACTGATGCTGGAAGTGGAAAAAAGGAAACCCACCATAACCTCATGTGTAGAAGAATTAGTAAGCATTACTGGCCAAATGATGATACAGAGAATACTATAAAATAGCGAAAACTACCTTGAGAAATTTTAGAGGCTTTATCACATAACAATCACCACTTATTCTTTTTGTAAAACTACAATAGAAGAAGAGATAACAGAAGTATATATAGCTTCTCTTTTTTTATTAGCAAGTGAAGATCACGAGAAGAGGAAGAGGAAATTAATGGATGGAGGAACAAAGTTTTTCGGTTGAAAATCAAGAAAGTGGGTTAGAGGTGCCAATTTTTTTTCCCAATTTTAGCTACTATATAACAAAGCAAAGGTTTCAGCATTCTATCAAACATTTGATAAATAAAAAATGATTGTATAATTACAGTACTTTAGAACAGAAAAGAGGGGAAAAAAAAGAAAAAAAAGTAACCCCCCTACGCACAAAAAAAAAAAACACAAAAGGGACATACCCATGAAATACGCAAATGAGTCCAACATCTAGTGAGGATTTATAAATTTTCAATATAAAAGGTTCAAGGAAACATGTCAGAAAACTAAACTTTCCAAGACACAACTAAGAGGATAAACACTTCATGATAACCAAAATTGAAACTTACATCTAATAGGCCATAAAAACAAATAAATAAATGAAAAAAATCCAAAGCAGAGTATAAACTATAATAACATATAAGCGAATAGAAGAAGACTCGCTCAAAATATTCACCAATAATACGCAAAACAGGCTGGGAATAATGTTGATCCATACTACCACATTTGTAGTTTTTTGAGAGAATAAAAAAAAATTCCAATTTTTGGACCTGCAAATCACCAAAAATATACAAATTATATAATCAAACATGGCTAAAAAACTTTTTAAATCCACCAGAAAGAACCTAATCAAATTTGTTAAATGCATTTTGACTGTCTTTAGTCACGGGAAAAAAAAGACGGAAATAAGGCAAAAGTAAGGGGAGGATACAGAAAAAAAATAAGTCTTTTTTTCAGAAAATAACCATATAGAACTTATCTTTAAAAAAGGGGGAAAAAACTTAGAAAAAAGCATGAGAATGGTGGAGGTAATTTGCAAATTTCGTAGCTGCGACATCAAAACATCACAAAAGGATGTGCTCTTCTTCTTTGCCTGGCATTGAGAAACAAATTTGAGCTTTACTTTTAATTGTCAAAGTTTATTGTTTTTTTTTTTTTCATTTATTAGTCCAACGGTAGCTTAGTTTGTTCTCAGCAACAAAATCAAAGATATGGTTGAGATTTTTTTGCTTCAGTTTAAAATCTCTTTTTCCTTTCTTTTTCCAAAGCTTCTCTAGCCTTTTGTGTTTTTTCCCCTTCTTTTTATGAGGTGCTGAGTCAGCTGAAGGATAGCACCGTAGGCAACTCGCTTTAAAGAAATTTGGAATTTTGGACCGTGGAGATGGTGGTGTTTTCAGCTAGCTAATTTTTTAGGCCATTGGGTTCTATAGCCCAATGGGCACCAGGAAAATCATTTCTTAGGTCATTTGTCGGACGTTCGTTCGAGTTTCGACCTATAGATTTCTGCTACCTCATACAAGAAACTGAAGCAAGAATTTTTTTCTCATGACCAGTAACAGTAGTATGTTGAAACTGAGCAGTACAATTTAAAAACGGAGAGTAATTGCTACTACTATATACTACTACCGTACTCTGTACTTGAGAAGGGCAATCACTATTCACTACTCAAGAAGAGAAGAGAGGAGAAAAATAAGAGAAGCAGAAAATGCCCTCCTCCATGATCCATCCCTCAAATGAAATGATGCACCGGTTAAAAGAGGGCAATATGTGTGTGTAGTATCCCTCTGAAGCTTAATTAATTTCATGGGGAAATCTTTGTCATGATTCGAGCCTTGGGTATTTCGTAAAGCCTCTGCGGGCTGCTCCGTCACTTTCATGCCGGCCGCCACATCCAACCAAAACCCCCAGCCACTACTACTTCAGAGTCCAGACCACGATGAAAGGATCCCTGAGAGAAAGGGGGATTGGGAATTGGAAGGACAACGAATTACTGACCCCACCACGTTCGCAATTTCTTCTCCTCAATTATTTTGTAACAATCCAACAGGACGACGCCGGCTCTGAGTGACAATTTATTACAGATGTCAGAAGACAAAGACAACCAAACCAACCCGAAATTAATAAATCAATCTAACTAAAATAGGTTACTGTGAGTGAGTCTGTCTCTTGTCTTGTCTTGCTACTATATAGTATATACACTCCATTTACTGCCGTGCCATGGTGTCCTGGAAGGTTGTTGGTTGATGAATTCATGAATTGATGATCAAACTAACGTTGGTTGTTATTCTCAAAAAAAAAAAAACGTTGGTTGTTCTTTTGTTGACCAAACTTTTGACATTTATTATTGCATGCGGTCGAGAGCATTTGAGATGGCATGCAAATTCATTTGCGTTATTTTTACTTTTACCCAACTGTTAAGTACTACTAGCTCCTTTCTGCTTTCCTTCCTGTGTCGCTAGCACATTACTACTTACTTATATATATATATATATATATATATATATATATATATAATTTTATTTCTGGCAAAGAATGGAGAGATTTAAGAAATGAAGAAAAAGGAAAGAAAATGTGTATCTAGAACCTCTACACCAGCACGTTAATTTACTAACACTACTACTACTACTACTAGAGAGCAAAGCGAGAAAATGAAATCTAAAAATAATAATAATAATAAAGAAGAAGAAGAGAGTACATGCACTTTTAACAACATCATTTCTATTATTATTATTATTATTATTATAAACAATGAAAAAATTTTGATGCAATGGCATTTTTTTTTCCTTTTTCGAAATGATAGAAATTTTTATTGATATATCAAAACTATATAATATCTGAGCAGCGCTCTCAAACATCTTTACAATAGTGTACCTTGACACTTAAGAAAACTTATTCATTAGGGTACATACAAAAGCTTATTCTAAGTGACTTCCAACTTGAACAAGTCCCCACATGCACGTCTATATATATATATATATATATATATATATACTCCATAATAGCATGTACATTAACTTTATTTTCTTCTTCCTTTCATATTATAGGTCCTATGAAGGCCCTAACTACACAATACTGCTAGTATTATTTTGCTTCAATGCATTTGCATGTACCGCCCACCAAACAAAATTAATTGATTAATTTGGATGCTTTTCATAGCATATCATACCCCATATCAAATTCTCCTCTCCTCTCCTCTCACATAATCGTACAGTCGCCAGTGATCTGCTCACTGAAATAATCACAATGACTATACCCGCCCCCGCACCCGCACCCGCAAGCGTGCGGGGGCACAGGCCGCCAGTTCCTGCAGCAGCATCGTCCCCCTCCGTACCCTTCCGAACATAGGACACAGCAGAACGCCACTGCAATTGGCGGGTGCGAGCACGGTGGTGGCGGTGGTGGCGACGGTGGTGGCTCTGATTTCTTCTTCTTGGACTTCTCGTCTGGTTTAGGGCCTTTAGGCTCTTGGGACTTCCCGGGCTCCACGATCTCAATGCACTTAATGACTTTGCCACCCTTGCAATATAATTTGTCGCGGATTTTCTCGGGGCTACAGCACACCACGGTGATGGTCACCAGATTTTTCTTCTCATCATATATCTGGTCTCTGATTTCTCTTGTCCAAAAATATTGAGCATCACCCCCAACAAAAAAAAAAAAAAAGAAAAACTCAAATTCTTGCCCATACAAATTAAAGCCACTAACTGATCACTAGTAGTTTCATAAGCCACACTACCCAACTTTTGTTGTTCAACTCGGCTAATAATAATCATGGAGAAAGGGGAAAAAATATAGAATAAAAAAAAAATGTAGCTCATGGTGGCGCACATGCCTAGCCATGTACATAGTCGGTGGAACGGTGGATGTCCTCCAACCAACTGTACTTGCTCTAAAGAAGAACTACTACTAGTATACTGGTATTGAAAATATAAGAGATAGAATTGATAATTATAAGAGACTCACGAGGAAATTTGCAGAGGATTTTCTTGACCTTCTTGTAGCAGCAGGGGCATTGAAGATCAACCTTGAGTGTCATTGTAGTCACCTGTATGGTTGCATATATATTATCAGAGCAAAATAGTCAAACTCGATCCATATGTATATATAATGACGAAGCCAAGGGGCTGAGGGCCATGGCTCCTTAAGTTTTGAAAATTTTAATTCATAATATGTAGGTATATGTGTAAAATTAAAGTTGATCTTTCTAGTTTTTTATAGTTTAAGTTTATATTATGAGAGTTTATATATGTGTGGGTGGAAATCATTTTGAACATAATATATTGAGATAATTTTGTTATGAAAAATTTTTGATCTCTTAGAAAAAAAATCCTAGCTCCGTCACTCTATATATATATATATATAACAATTAGGAAATGCAAAATTAAGATGCACAATTATATGGTACTACTAGTTTTACGCTGAGAGATGTGGGTACAGATCTTGATATAAAGAGAAGCAAGCATATCTCACGTTGTATGTGCTGTCATAGACTTGCAATTAAAATTTTCAGATTGAGCAAACACTAAAAGAGGAAAAAAAAAAGATGCAAAACAAGAGAATTGGCTTACCTTCTCAGCCATAGTTGATGAAGGAAAGAGTCAAGTCAGTGGCGATGGGTGGATCTGATCAACAGCCCAAATGATAAATGTTGGAAATGGAAGTTTTTTTCCTTTTTTTTCTTGTTCCTGGGGGGAGGAGGGGGTGATTGGGGAAGGGATGTAGGCAGCAATATACTAAACTGATGCTAAGAAATGGTTGAATTAGATAGTAGGAGCCATTTAGGTAGAAAAGGTGCGAGGACTTTATATAGAAAGATAGCAACCGGGCAGCATGCAGTACTAGCATGGTGCCATGCAGTACTAGTAGGGTGGAAATGAAATGGAAGGGGCATTGAATTTTCATGCCATCATCAAGACTACTTTCTCCTCCTAAAAAAAAAAAAAAAG
The DNA here is from genome assembly GCF_003713205.1 of Coffea eugenioides. Lineage (NCBI taxonomy): Eukaryota > Viridiplantae > Streptophyta > Magnoliopsida > Gentianales > Rubiaceae > Coffea > Coffea eugenioides. The sequence goes on along the minus strand of NC_040043.1, from coordinate 2,632,869 downwards.
ATGGTCTGTAGTGAAAAAAAAAGGAATTATAAGTCTCTTTTTTGACCGTAAGTTGGAGGTTCGAACTCCACTTGGGCCGTAGGTTGGAGGTTCGAACCCCACTTGCAGTGAAAAAAATTCAAATGAGGTGTCAGAGTATCCTTTTGATCTAGTCAGATTCTTATACTTTCTAACCCCTTATACACAGTCTCTTTATACTCCCCTCCATATAGATTATGATAGATAATATTATAAAAATGTTATCATTGCCGTAAAAAAAAATTTTGTCTACTTTCTAGTAGTACTAATAGGGGTGGGCTATGCTATGCACAGCCAGTGCGGCGAATTTCTCGGAATAATGTTAAAACCAAAAATTATCATAAAAGTGGTGTTAGTTGAAGGGTGTTTTTACCTAAAGGGTCGCCGCAAATAAGAAGTTGGGTTTCATAAAAAAATTGTTTTAATTTTTTTTTTTTTGCCAACGAATTTAATGGAGCGTTTTTTTTTTTTTTTTCAAAAGCATTAGCGGCGAAGAATATTATATTAAAAAAGTATCACCGCAAAGCTCATGTGTGGCGATTCCTTTATTTATTTATTTATTTTCATAAAATCCTAACCCTAACTCTAGAATCCTAATCCCTAAACCCTAGCACTAAAACCCGAATATGTAAACCCAAACCATGGAAGCCTAAAATTTAATTTACCTACATTATTCTCGGAATAATGTTAAAATCAATTATCCAATTTATCCAATTTGCAATAAAATTTGGATAATTTGGGTAAAAATTGGGCAAATTTGGGCAAATTTTTTGGAATAATGTTAAAATAAAAAATTATCACAAAAGTAGTGTTTTGTAGGGAGTTTGTCTATCATAAGGGTCGGCGCAAATCACAATATCGACTTAAAGATTGTCTGATTTATTTTTTCATTTTTTTCCGCAGCTTAAGAATTTTTTAAGTTAAGATTTTCGGTTGCATTTTTTTTATTTTAGCCAAAAATGGACCATTGATTAACATATGATCAAGGGTCATGATTTGAAGGAGCAAGAAAAAAATGTTTTTTAAATCTTTTGTCGCAATACTAATTTGCGGCCAATGAATTAAAATATGTTTTTCCCATAACCGCACATCTGATTTGTGACGGTTTGGAAAAGTTTTTTCTTTAACCGCACATCAGATGTGCGGCGCTACAGAGAAGAGTTTTGACTAGTACACCTCCAACTGTACTATAGCAATTGATGGCAATTGATGCAGCAGGGACGTGAAAGGGATACCTTTATGGTGGGAACCTGCCTATGGTAGGAAGTCGGAGACGTTAAATTGTTGTACAGCGCATGGAGAGGATATATACGAGAACCGTCTGCAGATGCAACCAAAAAATACACTAACTTCCGTACGAGTTGGGGCAGGAAGTGTTTTTGCATGTTAAAACCAGAGGCATTTATGTATTTGTAAATGTACCCATTACGACTGGAAAAATGTTGCAAATGCCTTGGACAAAAAATGTGCATAAAGAAGGTACCAAAATTTTAAGAAATAATAAATGATTATCGCACATGCGTGGGGGATAATAATTTGGAAGAAGAAAAAGTGGAGGTAAACGAAAGGATTCAAGCCTTCATTATATTTATATACATATATAAATTTAGTGACCAAGTGTTCAGCTTAAACATCCGGGAAAATGGTCCCATGACTATCGTCATGGTAAAAAAAACATATTATAATAGGTTATAATAAATTTAGCAACCATTTGATTACCTGTTGAACTTATTCACTTGAATAGGATTATGCGTAAAAATAAGGAAGTAAGTTTGTCATCTAAAATAGTAAGTTAACATAATAAACTAGTAATTTTTGCAGCCCAAAACGTGAATTGAAAGTATTACGAAACATACTTTTTAAAGAGATAAATTACAATTTTTATCCTCAATATACTTTTGAGGGAGTAAGTTTATTTGAAGTAATAGTATGTTTTTCTACATAAATAATCATTTTTACTTATAACATAGTAAATTTGATTAATGACAAAAACATGCTAATTTATGGCAAAAATTCTCTATTATGCTTAAAAAACTTATGCCAAGCCCATATTTTATTGTTATTTAAAATAACACTAAAATGTTTTATTAATGATTAAAATTGAGTACCTTACTTAGTAACTTGTATAAATACTTGATTGGATGTGAAAAAATTAGTATTTTTTAAATTTATACATAATTAAATTTTTTCTGTTGCAGTTTAAAAAAAAAGTAAGCGAAATTTTTTTTGCACGGAGCACCAAATTCCACAAGTCAAAATAATTGGTCTGAAATGGAAAGATACATCTGAATAGCATGGTTTAAAGTACCAAATAAATAGATGTAAAATGCTGGTTAAAAACTGGTACTTTGACATATAATAAAGGAAAGTCATAAAAATCAGGCCATTTATGGAAAAAGGCTTCATTAATAAAAATTCCAACTCTTCACGGCTTTCTTACCAGTCCTCCAAAACATGAGCAAAGTGCCAATAATTGAAATAGTAATCTTTTCGATTTATACAGAATTAATTTATTTTTTGCAAATTAAAAAAAATAATTGAAATTTTTTATCAGAAAACACATAAGTCAAAAGGATTGATCTAAAAGAGAAAGGAATAGCAGATATGTACAGTACTTGTATTTCACGTTCGAAGGACTACAGTGCTATTTTTGACAATACCCCGAAAAATATGCAATGCAAACGGAACCGATTCTTCGTTATTTAAAATACCAAATCTGTGATTGTATTTTAACTGTTATCCATTGGTATTCTAAGGTATCATTTTTTCATCCAATACCACCTCTTTAACACCTGTTTTCCCTTAAAAAATTTATTTATTTGATGAAAAAAAATAAACCTTTTATGCAATAAAACACTAGCTCTTTATGCCTTTCCTCCATTATAAGAACAGAATACTCATTTTTCCCAAAAAAAATTAATGGATAAAATAAAATAAAATAAAAACCAATTTAAGGTTAAAACACTAGCTCTTTATGACTTTTCTCCCTTATAAGAGCACAGTACCCATTTTCCTCATCAAAAATTTAAAATTTTATTTATCGGATAAAATAAAAATAAACCTGTTTTTTCATAAAACACCAACTCTTTATGATATTTCTCCATTATAAGAATAAAGTACCCATTTTCTCACAAAAATTTATTTATCGCCTAAACTTAAAATAAACCCATTTTTTAATAAAATACTAACTCTAGCACTTTCCTCCATTATCAAAACACAGTATCGATTTTTGCATAAACAAAATTTATCTATCGACTAAACTAAAATGAAATTCGTTTTCCAATAAAACACTAACTCTTTATGACTTTTCTCCATTATAAGAACAAAGTACCCATTTTGTCATTAAAAAATTTATTTATCGGCTAAACTAAAAATAAACCCATTTTTCAATAAAATACTACCTCTTTATCACGTTCCTCCGTTATAAGAACACAGTACCCATTTTTGCATATAAAAATTTTATTTATCGGATAAAATAAAATTAAATCTGTTTTCCAATAAAACACTAGCTTTATGGCTTTCCTCCATTATGAGAATAGAGTACCCATTTTTCATAAATAAATTTATTTATTGGATAAAATAAAAATAAATCCATTTTTCAATAAAGCATCAGCTACTTATGGCTTTCCTCCATAAATTATCTATTTTCATACGTTAATTTATTAGTTAGATAAAATCAGAATGAAATTAGGTTGACCAATAAATTACCCTTTACGATGAAATTGAAATACAGAAAAGTAACCCATAGCAAGTTTTAACTCCATTTCCAATACAAAAATATGCTACAAATTCTTTTGGCAACCGCAAGACACCTCATTCATAACGTCTCAAGAAACCTTTCCAACCATTATGCAAAAGCAACTTATTCATTCTAAATTTTTAGCATCAATTTGATTATCAGTTGGACGTATCCACCTGAATAGGATAATATGTATTTTCTAGGATACAAGACATAATAGGAATTAAACTTGCATTAATATAGACCTAACAAAATGAGAGAAATAGCATAACAATTAATACAATAATAAGAATAACAGAGTTGGTATAACAAAATTAGTTTAGTCTACAAATTTATTTTTTTCTGCAGATAGTTCGTGAATATGACATTCAACCACAAAAAAAAAAAAGACATCTATATCTGTCTATAAGTATTGCAGAGAGAATTTTAGATAAGGAGCTTTCCAAATTGTCAAAAGTTCGAATACTATTTTATTACAATTTTACATTTCTAAAATTAAGAAATGTTTATCTCACAACTAATCCTTTAATTGCTCGTACAAATCCTATAATCATGCTCATGTTTTTCCCACATTTCCCTCACATTTTCCCTACTAACCAATAAAATTAAAACTCCCGAATTTTAACTAACAGATAATAACCAACCATGTCAAATTAATATCTGCAATTTCCAATTAACATCTCACATTTACTGCTGACTTTACTGATAGTATTAACTAATAGTTATTACTGACATTCACAACTCACACTTACCACATTACTCATAGTAATAACTAACTGTTAATTTAAGATATTCGCAACAGCGAAAGTCACATATCCAAAATTTAGGAGCATGTTGAAATAATAATTTTCACAATTCAATGTATTTTATTGCCATAATATAGTTTACTCTCAGAATCATTCACAAAACTGCTGCACACTAATCCAATTGACCCATTTAATTTGCCATCATATAAATTCAATACAGTGAAAAAATTACGTATCATACATTTTTTCACTAAGGATAAATCTCAGTTACAAATATTTCAGTCAGTGACAAAGCCAAGATTTTTTTTCTAGAGAGGCTAAAATGGATACTCAGTTTTTATAATGGAGAAAAGCCATAAAGAGTTAGTATTTTATTGAACAATGGATTTATTTTAATTTCATCCGATAAATAGATTTATTTATGCAAAAATGAGTACTCTGTTCTTATTGAAAAATCGAATTTTCATGTATTTTATCTGACAAATAAATTGATTTATGAGAAAATTGGTGTTAAAGAGGTGAAATTTTTCTAGAGGGGCTGAAATGGGTACTCTATTTTTATATTGGAGGAAAGGCATAAAGAGTTCGTGTTTTATTGAACAATAAATTTATTTTTATTTCATCCGATAAATAAATTTGTTTATGCAAAAATGGGTACTCTGTTCTTATAATGGAGGAAAGCCATAAACAGCTACTATTTTATTCAAAATCGAATTTTCATGTATTTTATCCGATAAATGAATTGGTTTATGGAAAAATTGGTGTTAAAGAGGTGAAATTTGATGGAAAAATGTTACTTTACGATACCAATGGATAACAGTTACAACACAATCACTGATATGACATTTTAAATAGTGAAGAATCGGTTCCGTTTCGATTACATATTTTTCGGGATATTTTTCAAAAATAGCACTACAGTCCTTCGAACATAAACTATAAATACTGTACGTATATGTTATTCTTTTCCCTTTTACACCATTCCTTTGACTTATGTACTTTCTCATAAAAGATTCTCATTCATTTTTTAAATGGAAAAAAATTATTGAAATATATATAATTCGAATAAAATACTATTTTAATTATTGCCATTTTGCTCATACGTTGCAAGACTGATAAGAAAACCGTAAAGCATTGCTAATTTTACGAATGACAACTTTTCCCGTAAATGGCCTGCTCTTTATGTCTTTCCTTTATTATATGTCAACGCACCTGCTTTTAACGAGCATTTTACATCTAATTTATTTAGTACTATAAACAATGATATTCAGAATGTTTCTTTCCCCTTTAGACCAACAACTTTGACTTGTGGATTTTTGTGCTTTGAGAAAAAAGATTTTCGCTTACCTTTTTTTTAAACTGCAAAAGAAAAAATCAATTTTCCCATAAATCTCAAAATGCTTATTTATACACATACCATCAAGTATATATACAAGTATAATAACTGTACTGACTAAGTAACGTACTCAGTTTTAATCATTAATAATACATTTTTGTGTTATATCAAATAGCTCTAAAATATGGGCTACGTATAAGTTTTTTAAGCATAATACAATATTATGGCCATAAAATAGCACGTTTTTGTCATTAATCAAATTTACTATGTTATAACTAAAACTCACTATTTCTGTATAAAAACATATTTTTACTTCAAATAAACTTACTTTCTCAAAAGTATATTTGGGATATACTATTACAATTTATCTCTTTAAAAAGTATGTTTCATATTACTTACAATTTACCTTTTCGACTGCAAAAGTTACTAATTTATTACGTTAACTTACTATTTTGAATGACAAATTTACTCCATTATTTTTACCCATAATCCTATTCAAGTGGATAGATCTAACGGGTAATCAAATGGTCGCTAAAATTTTTAGAACCTATTATATCATGTCTAAAATTGTGTTGTTTACCTTATCGATAGTTATGGGACCATTTTCCCGGATGCTTAAACTGAACACTTGGGTACTAAATTTATATATGTATATAAATATAATTAAGGCTTGAATCCTTTCGTTTACCTTCAATTTTCCTTCTTCCAAATTATTATCCCCCACGCGTGTGCGATAATCATTTATTATTTCTTAAAATTTCGATACCTTCTTTACGCACATTTTTTGTCCAAGGCATTTGCAACATTTTTTCATTGGTAATGGGTACATTTGCAAATACATAAATGCCTCTAATTTTAACATGCAATAACACTTCCTGGCCCAACTCGTACGGAAGTCAGTGTGCTTTCTGGTTGCATCCGCAGACGATTCTCGTATATTTCCTCTTCACGCGTTGTGCAACAATTTAACGTCTCCGTTTAGACTGTATATAACGTCAACACGTGTCGCTCTCTGCCGGCCTTCCTACTATAGGCAGGTTCCCACCATAGTATATCCCAAATATACTTTTGAGAGAGTAAGTTTATTTGAAGTAAAAATATGTTTTTATACAGAAATAGTGAGTTTTAGTTATAACATAGTAAATTTGATTAATGACAAAAACATGCTAATTTATGGTCATAATATTGTATTATGCTTAAAAAACTCATACGTAGCCCATATTTTAGAGTTATTTGAAATAACACAAAAATGTATTATTAATGATTAAAACTGAGTACGTTACTTAGTCAGTACAGTTATTATACTTGTATACATACTTGATGGTATGTGTATAAATAAGCATTTTTGAGATTTATGGGAAAAATTGATTTTTTCTTTTGCAGTTTAAAAAAAGGTAAGCGAAAATCTTTTTTCTCAGAGTACAAAAATCCACAAAGTCAAAGTTGTTGGTCTAAAGGGGAAAGAAACATTCTGAATATCATTGTTTATAGTACTAAATAAATTAGATGTAAAATGCTTATTAAAAGCAGGTGCGTTGACATATAATAAAGGAAAGACATAAAGAGCAGGCCATTTACGGGAAAAGTTGTCATTCATAAAAATAGCAACACTTTACGATTTTCTTATCAGTCTTGCAACGTATGAGCAAAATGGCAATAATTAAAATAGTATTTTATTCGAATTATACATATTTCATTAATTTTTTTTCATTTAAAAAATGAATGAGAATCTTTTATGAGAAAGCACATAAGTCAAAGGAATGGTGTAAAAGGGAAAAGAATAGCATATACGTACAGTACCTATAGTTTATGTTCGAAGGACTGTAGTGCTATTTTTGAAAAATATCATATGTAATCTAAACGGAACCGATTCTTCACTATTTAAAATGTCAAATCTGTGATTGTGTTGTAATTGTTATCCATTGGTATCGTAAAGTATCATTTTTTCATCAAATTTCATCTCTTTAACACCAATTTTTCCATAAACCAATTCATTTATCGGATAAAATACATGAAAATTCGGTTTTGAATAAAACAGTAGCTGTTTATAGTTTTCCTCTATTATAAGAACAGAGTACTTATTTTTGCATAAACAAATTTATTTATCGAATGAAATAAAAATAAATCCATAGTTCAATAAAACACTAACTCTTTATGCCTTTCCTCCAATATAAAAACAGAGTACCCATTTCAGCCCCTCTAGAAAAATTCCACCTCTTTAACACCAATTTTCCCATAAACCAATTTATTTGTCAGATAAAATACATGAAAATTTGATTTTTCAATAAAACACTAGCTCTTTATGCCTTTCCGTCATTATAAGAACAGAGTACCCATTTTTGCATAAACAAATCTATTTATCGGATGAAATTAAAATAAATCTATTGTTCAATAAAATACTAACTCTTTATGGCTTTTCTCCATTATAAAAATTGAGTATCCATTTTAGCCTCTCTAGAAAAAAAATCTTGGCTTTGTCACTGACTGAAATATTTGTAACTGAGATTTATCCTTAGTGAAGAAATGCATGATGCGTAATTTTTTCACTGTATTGAATTTATATGATGGCAAATTAAATGGGTCAATTGGATTAGTTTGCAGCAGTTTTGTGAATGATTCTGAGAGTAAACTATATTATGCCAATAAAATACATTGAATTGTGAAAATTATTATTTCAACATGCTCTTAAATTTTGGATATGTGACTTTCGCTGTTGCGAATATCTTAAATTAACAGTTAGTTATTACTATGAGTAATGTGGTAAGTGTGAGTTGTGAATGTCAGTAATAACTGTTAGTTAATACTATAGTAAAGTCAGCAGTAAATGTGAGATGTTAATTGGAATTTGCAGATATTAATTTGACATGGTTGGTTATTATTTGTTAGTTAAAATTCGGGAGTTTTACTTTTATTGGTTAGTGAGGAAAATGTGAGGGAAATGTGAGAAAAACATGAGCATGATTATAGGATTTGTACGAGCAATTAAAGGATTAGTTGTGAGATAAATATTTCTTAATTTTAGAAATGTAAAATTGTAATAAAATAGTATTCGAACTTTTGACAATTTGGAAAGCTCCTTATCTAAAATTCTCTCTGCAATACATATAGACAGATATAGATGTCTTTTTTTTTGTGGTTGAATTTCATATTCACGAACTATTTGCAGAAAAAAATAAATTTGTAGACTAAACTAATTTTGTTATACCAACTCTGTTATTCTTATTATTGTATTAATTGTTATGCTATTTCTCTCATTTTGTTAGGTCTACATTAATGCAAGTTTAATTCCTATTATGTCTTGTATCCTAGAAAATACATATTATCCTATTTAGGTGGATACGTCCAACTGATAATCAAATTGATGCTAAAAATTTAGAATGAATAAGTTGCTTTTGCATAATGGTTGGAAAGGTTTTTTTAGACTTTATGAATGAGGTGTCTTGCGGTTGCCAAAAGAATTTGTAGCATATTTTTGTATTGGAAATGGAGTTAAAACTTGCTATGGGTTACTTTTCTGTATTTCAATTTCATTGTAAAGGGTAATTTATTGTTCAACCTAATTTCATTCTGATTTTGTCTAACTAATAAATTAATGTATGAAAATAGATAATTTATGGAGGAAAGCCAAAAGTAACTGGTGTTTTATTGAAAAATGGATTTATTTTTATTTTATCCAATAAATAAATTTATTTATGAAAAATGGGTACTCTATTCTCATAACGGAGGAAAGCCATAAAACTAGTGTTTTATTGAAAAACAGATTTAATTTTATTTTATCCGATAAATAAAATTTTTATATGCAAAAATGGGTACTGTGTTCTTATAACGGAGGAACGTGATAAAGAGGTAGTATTTTATTGAAAAATGGGTTTATTTTTAGTTTAGCCGATAAATAAATTTTTTAATGACAAAATGGGTACTTTGTTCTTATAATAGAGAAAAGTCATAAAGAGCTAGTGTTTTATTGGAAAACGGATTTCATTTTAGTTTAGTCGATAAATATATTTTGTTTATGCAAAAATCGATACTGTGTTCTGATAATGGAGGAAAGTGCTAGAGTTAGTATTTTATTAAAAAATGGGTTTATTTTAAGTTTAGGCGATAAATAAATTTTTGTGAGAAAATGGGTACTTTATTCTTATAATGGAGAAATGTCATAAAGAGCTGGTGTTTTATGGAAAAATAGGTTTATTTTTATTTTATCCGATAAATAAAATTTTTGATGAGGAAAATGGGTACTGTGCTCTTATAAGGGAGAAAAGTCATAAAGAGCTAGTGTTTTAACCTAAAATCGATTTTTATTTTATTTTATTTTATCCATTAATTTTTTTAGGGAAAATTAAGTACTCTGTTCTTATAATGGAGAAAAGACATAAAGAGCTAGTGTTTTATTGCATAAAAGGTTTATTTTTTTTCATCCAATAAATAAATTTTTTAAGGGAAAACGCGTGTTAAAGAGGTGGTATTGGATGAAAAAATTATACTTTAGAATACCAATAAATAACAGTTAAAACACAATCACATATTTGATATTTTAAATAATGAAAAATCGGTTCCGTTTGCATTGCATATTTTTCGGGGTATTGTCAAAAACAGCACTGTAGTCCTTCGAACGTGAAATACAAGTACTGTATATATCTGCTATTCATTTCCCTTTTAGACCAATCCTTTTGACTTATGTGCTTTCTGATAAAAAATTTCAATTATTTTTTTTAATTTGCAAAAAATAAATTAATTCTGTATAAATCGAAAAGATAACTATTTCAATTATTGGCACTTTGCTCATGTTTTGGAAGACTGGTAAGAAAGCCGTGAAGAGCTGGAATTTTTATTAATGAAAACTTTTTCCATAAATGACCTAATTTTTATGACTTTCCTTTATTATATGTCAAAGTACCAGTTTTTAACTAGCATTTTACATCTATTTATTTGGTACTTTAAACAATGCTATTCAGCTGTATCTTTCCCTTTCAGACCAACTATTTTGACTTGTGGATTTTGGTGCTCTGTGCAAAAAAAATTTCGCTTACTTTTTGTTTTAAACTGCAACAGAAAAAATTTAATTATGTATAAATTTCAAAAATACTAATTTTTTCACATACGATCAAGTATTTATACAAGTATATTAACATTACTTACTAAGTAAGGTACTCAGTTTTAATCATTAATAAAATATTTTAGTGCTATTTTAAATAACAATAAAATATGGGCTTGGCATAAGTTTTTTAAGCATAATAGAGAATTTTTGCTATAAATTAGCTTGTTTTTGTCATTAATCAAATTTACTATGTTATAAGTAAAAATGATTATTTATGTATAAAAACATACTATTACTTCAAATAAACTTACTCTCTCAAAAGTATATTGAGGATAAAAATTGTAATTTATCTCTTTAAAAAGTATGTTTCGTAATACTTTCAATTCACGTTTTGGGCTGTAAAAATTACTAGTTTATTACGTTAACTTACTATTTTAGATGACAAACTTATTTCCTTATTTTTACGCATAATTCTATTCAAGTGGATAAGTCCAACAGGTAATCAAATGGTTGCTAAATTTATTATAACCTATTATAATAAGTTTTTTTACCATAACGATAGTCATGGGACCATTTTTCCGGATGCTTAAGCTGAACACTTGGTCACTAAATTTATATATGTATATAAATATAATGAAGGCTTGAATCCTTTCGTTTACCTCCACTTTTCCTTCTTCCAAATTATTATCCCTCACACGTGTGCGATAATCATTTATTATTTCTTAAAATTTCGGTACCTTCTTTATACACATTTTTTGTCCAAGGCATTTGCAACATTTTTCCAGTCGTAATGGGTACATTTACAATTATATAAATGCCTCTGGTTTTAACATGCAAAAACACTTCCTGCCCCAACTCGTACGGAAGTCAGTGTGCTTTTTGGTTGTATCCGCAGACGGTTCTCGTATATTTCCTCTCCACGCGCTGTACAACAATTTAACGTCTCCGTCTTCCTACCATAAGCAGGTTCGCACCATAAAGGTATCCGACTTGAAAGATTAATCCATTGAAACTTTGTCAACCTGAACGATAATAATCTATACATTGGACAGAGACAAATATTCTATCCTTAGTTTTATGGTGGAAAAATTGCGAATGTCGATGACCATCTTATAGTAGAAAAATCTTGGATTATTATTCTCTTCATGTAACAATTGTCTCACTATAGGATTCTTAAAAACAGTTAATCTGATGCAGCAATTGGCCTGCAGCAGGGACTAGTACACCTGTATGATAATTCAAGTCCCTGCAGCAATTGGCCAAAAAAAAGATTTCTTCACACCACCAACCGTTCCAGCTTTTCGAAGGTCATTTCAGTGAGATACGCACTCCCATACCTATGGAAATGTGGCTACTCCACCACTCCTTGTGATAAAGGTAAGAGGCGTGTTGGCAGGTGATATTCAGATTTTAAAAATTTTTCTTGTCAAATCTCTCATTTTATTATCATTCAAGTTTTTATTAATTATTGTACCCATTTTATCGTTGAATGCTGTATTATTTATCGTTATTTAAATTAACATTAAAATTAAAGTATTAAAAAATGGATGATTTGGCCAAATTTCATTTTTAATTAGTTTTGTATGTTCAACCGATACCTTAACGAATTTTTATAGCATGCTTAATCACCGCTTATGAAATTAGCATAATTCTTGTAGGTAAATTAAATTTTAGGCTTCCATGGTTTGGGTTTACATATTAAGGTTTTAGTGTTAGGGTTTAGGGATTAGGGTTTTAGGGTTAAGTTTAGGATTTTACGAAAAAATAAACAAAGAAATCGCCGCACATGAGCTTAATATAATATTCTTCGTCGCTCATGAAGCTTTTGCCAAAAAAAAAAAAAAAACCACTCCATTAACTTTGTTGGCAAAAAAAGGTGAAAATTAAAACAATTTTTTTATGAAGCCTCACTTCCTATTTGCAGCGACCCTTCAGCTAGAAACACCACTTTTGTGATAATTTTTGGTTTTAACATTATTCCGAGAAATTCACCCAGCCGGTGCCCATTGGAATAAATTCATTGATAGTAATTGATGAAACAATAGCTTTGTAGCAGTTGTAGTTATATTTTTCACAGGAAATAATAAGTTGTTTTGTTGAATTTATTAGTAATTGCATTGTATAGAAATAAATTCACATTTGTTTCTTTTTGTTTAACTTGTAAATACAATGTGTATTCTTGAAAAATATATTGATTTCTATAAACTTTAAAATGTTTTTGGTTTTAATTATGTTGTATTGGTGATAAGTTATTGAAGGAGAAGCTACACACCTTGTGATCTTTGTTTTACAAAAATTACTAGGAAGGAAGCTATGAGAACAAATAAAATGAATAAAATCTTCTAAGCTTTAATCTACTTTGTCAAATGTAGCCTCTTGATTTATTGTTGTCAAAATTTTCATCTAAAAATGTAGTCAATGATAAGCAAACCACTCCATTGATTCATAATCCAATCTAATGGAGAATGTATGATGAAAGTACAAGAACAATTAATCAAGTGGAAACTAGCGGCCTGTGATTTATACAAAGATCAACCCAACTCTTAGGTAAATGGAAAACATCTAATCGTAACAAGTCATTGAAGGAAGTAAAATAATGGCCTATGATTTGTAAAGATTGTTTGTACAAGAAGAAAATGGAAACCAGGAACGATATGTACAAAAGAGTAGTCAACTATTTTGAATTTTACGAAAATAGATGAGTAAGTTGTCTGACCATTGAACAATCTAACGATTACAAAAGGAAAGCAATCAACCATAGCAAATCTAATGGTCCAAAGTTAAGCAAAATATCAAAATTATTTAAAAAAAAAGGGAAAAATCTCAAATAAATAAAAACCTTAAAATTTGCTTTGTGATTAAATACGACTTGGCTAAAATAATTCTTAGATTGACTGTTTCATTTTAATTATGTAAAATAGATTATATACATCTTTCCTAGCACGACGTTTTGCAGTCTTATTGCAACAAAAATCATTTTTTCCATATTCCTTTTTAAATATTGATTAGAGATATGATTTATACATCTTAATATTTTTCCCACACCGTAAAAATATGCGTTTTATCATATTTTTTCCAATAAATCCCAAACAAATAAAAACCTAAAAAATTGCTTTCTAAATGAATAAAGCTCATAACTGTCATATTTGTTTTCATTTTTATGCCATCAGTTAAATCATCTCTTACCCAATTTCTTCATAATATGAAAAATTTATCAATTTTTTTATCTCTTATTGCCACTAATCCTTAAGAATAAGGAGAGTGTTTATAAAATTAAATAAAATTATAAATTGAAGTAGGCGATGCAGTTATATATGCTTTATAAATAATTAATCTAGCATTTAAAACCCTTGTCATGATGTGTCTGCTCTCATCAGAAAAAAAAATATTAATTTTGGTATTTTATTTTCCCTCAAAGTCAAATAATTTTAAAAATCTATCGAAAAATAAGGTTGCATTCTAAACGTTAACCTTGAATTTACACTTAAATTTGTTATGCTTATACATTTATTCAAAGCAATAAGGGATAAATTTAATTTTTAATATCAAATATTTCTCAATTAATTATTTATTCTTGACTAAAGAGGTAATAAATAATCAGCTATTACTGACCTAAATGATCATTGAATAGGTTGGTTCATTGGGTCTGCAAAATAATTAAAAGGGAGGAGAAAAGTTTATATATCAGCATTGACCCAAAAGAGTATTGAAAGTAAAAGAAGAAAACAAAGAAAGCTCCTCATGCTTCTCTTCTCATTGTGCCACACGGGAGATATTGAAGTTGTTACAACAAAAATCAACTCGATCTCATATAATAGTTAGATATAAGATAAGGTAGGTATATATGCTGGCTTGGAATTGCTGAGTTGTGCAGAGGTTTAACACCATATCCTTCCCCATCAACATTCATACTCCGTTGCTGCCTTTGATAAGCTCGCCTCACCTTCCAAAATATTACCTCATCATTCACGTATTCCCAATTCCCACAGAAGCATGACTTGAGCAAATTTTGAGATTTGAGAGCCGACACCACCTACCGCGTTGTTTTCCTTCGTCTAGCTCCAATAGAGAGAGAGAGAGAGGGGGAGAAAGATCAGATTTAAATTTGGGCATTTAAATATCCTTCAATTAATCATAAAATTTAAATTAAACAAACATAAAATGAATAAAAACTTAAAGTAAAATGAATAAAAGAAAAACACATAAAATCATATAAATACATAGGAGCACATAAAAGGAATTCAAAAGATAATAGGGATACCTCCTTTTTGAAGTAAGACTAAGTAAGGGAAAGAGAGAATTGTCTACTTTTTCAAAATCAATCAACGGGTCAATGTACCAATTTAATTAACAACACTTTAAAAGAAAATGTAAACATATACTAAATTCCCTTTATTATTGCAAAAAAAGTAAATAAACATAAAATAACTAGAATTTACAAATTAAATAAAGCATAATTAGCAATTAAAGAAAAGAAACAATTGTAATTAAGAAATCAAAAAATTATTAGGGCCTAAATTGTAAAAATTAGAAAGTTTTTGGAGTTAAATTACAATTCTCAAAAAGATTAAGGGTTAAAGTAAATAAAAATAAAGTTTAGGGGCCAAATGCAATTTAAATAAGGGCCTAAATGAGAGAAATCCAAAGTTTTAGGGTTACAATAAAATTACTTAAAAGATTAGGGGTGAAATTATAAACATTTTTACATATTAAACAATGTTGGGCAATTTTTACGCATTTGGGCCGCATCACTTTGACCCAAGAAAAATAAGCAAAGTTGTCTTATTGAAAAGAGCAGCCTAGTCCAATTCATTTTACAAATTTAAACCTAATAAAGGTACTGGACTTGAGCTCCAAAACCCATGTCACACATTAAAAAAAAAAAAAAAACACTAACCCATTATATATGTATAATAAAGTCGTATTCTCAGTTTTATCCCTTAATATTTTCTCTCTCCTACGTGGCTTAACAAGACGGCAAGTAGTTTCCTACGTGACTTGCTCCTTTTTTGTTTAGATATATATCAATTGTTATTTCCTATAAGAATTTTTAATATTATATGATTCTTATTTCTTATCCAAAAATGAAACTGGAAAGTAATGCGATATAAATAAAAGAGACATAAATATCTCTATTAGATATATCTCGAAATTCATGCCAATAATTTGTGTACTGCATAGGGAACCGAAATAAATAAGAATTGTTATCACTAGAAGAAGTAGAAAAGTAACAAATTTCAAAAGGAACCATTAATAACAGAAGTCAATATCTGATGTTGGAAATAAGATTCTTAATAAATTTTATTATTAAGTGCGTTATCAAGACATAGTGCATAGCACGAAATTTATGGAAAACAAAAAGTTAATTGAATCCAATTAACTATATGTATTTGACCTGTACGGTCAAATATAAATTCCTATTTGAGCACGGGTTTGTAAATTCTTATAAACCCGTTCGTTGTTAATCAAAACATGCAGGTTATACTCATTGCTAGGTTATAGGATTCACAATACATCTCTGCTCAGATGGTAGGGAGTATTTAGTGTGTGGGCCCACACCATAGGAGTCCATGCGCTTAAAGGATTCGATATAGTTGAGGTGGTCTTTCAAAATAGGTAAAATCTGTCTTGAGAACGCACTTTTATTTCCCATAAGAATTCTTAATATTATAGGATTCTTATTTCTTACCCAAAGTTACGTACTTTAAACAACTTAAATCAAGATAAACCTACATTTAATGTTCTTATCAATATCTTTTTATATTCTTATCAGTTCTTATTTCTTATGCCTACATTACATATAGCCTCTAATATATTGATTTCAAGCATCAAATTTATGGTTAAGTATTTTCAGTGCAAGCGGTTGGCACATTAAAACATCAATTTACTCCTCTTGATTATCAGGTACATCTTCTTTTAATACATATATTTTTTTAAAAGACATATTGATCTTCAATTGTAAAAGTTTAGTAATATATCTTGAATTTTGTTTTTTTTTTTGTTTTTATTTTCTGTTTGTTTTTTTATGAACACATAGGATTAGTAATATATCTTGAATTAGTAATAAATTTCTCTTATATTTCACATATTATATCTCACATAATATTTTTGCCTTTAATTTTGATAAATTATTATCAGATTGGTGGAACCGACAACCAATACCAACCTGAAGTATCTTCTTCCCAGATCTCAATTAGTATAACGGATGATTCTAATCAACAACACTTCAATACACTTCATATGAATCATTCATTAGAGGGTTCAACAAAAACCACAGAGGAAGGGAATCCTCATAAAAAGATTTGCATGAGAAGGTAGATTTAATATAGAGCGAATTGCGCGAAATGTCACTAAACTATTTCAAAGTGCCGGTTCTGGTCACTAAACTTTTTTATTAGCGCGAAATGTCACTGAACTAGTAAATCTATACCGTTTTGGTCACTCCGTGTATTTGTGCCGTTAGGAGAGACGGAAAATCACTTTTTAAGGGGTAATTTCGTCTACACAATAGTTAAAAAATTTATGCCCTCATTCTTCTTCACCCACAACCATCCATCACCTACATTGCCACCCACCGCCATCACCTCCACCTCCACTCTCCTTCCTTTCCCTTTTTCTTTCTTCTTCCTCCTCCTCCCTCTTTCACCATTTGTAACAAAGAACACCCTTTATCATTACTTAGCTTTCCTTACATTATTTATCATTACTTACCCTTTATCGGTCAAGAGCACGAAACTAACCTTTCATTGGATGATCGATGGACAGTATATGCACAGGACTCACGAAACTAACCCACAAGAAAAACGGCAGCAAAGCAGAAATTCAACTAGACAGGATTATTGCTCTGATGCAAAAAGGTCAAGAGCCAGGACTGAAAAAACGAGGGCGCAAATTACTAACCTCAGTTCTGATTGTCCGCCTATTCAGGAAAGGACCAAGAGGGAAAGGAAACCCAGTGATATTGAAGTAGAACCTTCCGCCACTGCTACCACTCGTGCTGCTGATGGCTTTTCCGGAAGCAACTACCAAATTGACATTCTTGATTACTTTGGGTTTTAATTGAAAAGATAAGCCATTTAAAGGTGACCCACCAAGGAAAGCAGTAGTGTTTGATTCTCCTGAAGATGAATGATTTGGCAATAAAGTGGACTTCGGCGAGGTCAAATTGATGCCTGCCACCATTTTCAAATAAAATTTCCTCCCACGCTCCCACTCCCCAAATTAGTGCCAAATTAGCGTCAGCTCAGGTGAGGCAACACAAGAGTTGCAAATCTAAATTGTGGCCGGATACAGAGTAAGGAAGGAAAAAGCTTCGGATAGAAAACTTGAAAGAGGGCCAGAGGTTTTTCAGCTAAGAAGAAATGGGAAAAACGAACGAAGTAAAAACAAGAAAAGCAGAGGAGGAGCTGCGGAGGAATTGGAAAACAGAGGAGGAAGAAAAGAGGTCTGGACGAAGGACGAGAGAAAGAGGGGAAAGAGCATCGGCGCATCTCTTTTGCCGCTGCTGTTCGTTTTTGCGCTCACCGCCACTGAAGCCGCCGCCGCTCGAAGGAAGCCGCCATCACCTCCCCAGAATCCTCCATCACCGTCGTCTGCAAATCTTCAATCGAACAGATGTGGTAAGTCCTCTTTCCCCTTCAACCGAACAAATTCTGTTTTCTCCTCAAGCTTAGACCTATAAGAATCTCAAAACCGAGATTAGCTTATTGTGATTTGTATGTTGATTGTACGCAATTTTGTGTATACATGCTTTCTGTGTTGTTTGGGATTGAATGTCTTTATGTTTCTTACCAATTCTTGGGCTGATTAACTTCAAATTGAACAAAAGAATCGGTGAAATTTCTGATGCTCAGTTGGTGTTCGACGAAATGCCTAGCTAAAAGTTCTTATTGAAAGATGCTTTATTTGCAATTTTTTTTCTTTCCTCGTGGAAAAAATCGGTTAAGTTGGTCAATTCGCTTCCTCATGTTTGAGAAATTTTGATGCATTGCTGTCTTCCGTTTTTCCGTCTCTCATGATTATGTAAAAGCTTCAAGGAAAAGGCTGTGCAGACAAATTTGCCCCTCAAAAAGTTGATTTCCGTCTCTCCTAACGGCACAAATACACGGAGTGACCAAAACGGTATAGATTTACTAGTTCAGTGACATTTCGCGCTAATAAAAAAGTTTAGTGACCAGAACCGGCACTTTGAAATAGTTTAGTGACATTTCGCGCAATTCGCTCTTTAATATACTATTTTACTTTCTTAAATTATAATCTTTACGTGTTGTTATACACAATCTTGAATGCGATAAATCATTTATTTTCTTATACTTAGTTATTCTGCTTTGCTATCATGCAGTGATAATGGAAAATCAATAAATGCTGATTTGCACGGACAAATCGAGGAGAATGTTCAAACAGAAGAAAAACAAAAACAAGTTTCTGAAGAGTAGAATATTATTTGATACTATTTACTGCATTTTTTATTTATTTTCAAGTTTTTGAATGTTATGGTATTGTCGAATGTTATTTTTTCCATTTTTAAATTATTATTTACTGAATTAGATGTTCAAATTTATATTATAAGAATATTTTATATTACAATGCACATATAGTAATATACTTAAGAAAGGTTATAGTAAAATATACACTAAGTTTGTATTTCATATCAACATTTTTATAAAATTGACTAAATAATTTATTATTTTTTGAAGATTCCCGTTCAACGAACGGGTACAAAACTAGTATATATAATAAAGTCGTATTCTCATTTTTATCCTTTTATTTTATCTCTTTCCTACGTGGCTTAACGACAGGGCAAGTAGGTGCAACGCGCTTTATGAGTTAACCCCTAATAACCTACGCTATTCCATCTTTTTTTTTTCTTTTACTTTTACAATTCTAGATAATCTTTTCATAATTATCTCTTTCATTCTTTCACCTTTTTTTTTTCCTTAACCCTAATCGTCAAGCCTAAATTTCCTGGGGATTAGTATAAATAATTTTGAATTATGTTTTTAATTCTCTCTCATCTTCAACTCAAAAGTTCGAAATATCAATTCGAATATTAGATTATTTTTATCAGATTATCGCTATCGCAGTTACTCTATATTTTTACTCATATATATGGTTTTCGATCTATTATTCATTACTTTATCAAGCAGTGAAAATGTTTACACTTTTTTCACCAATTTTTTTGGAAAGTTTTTCTTTTTTTTTAACTTCAATGCAAGGATCAGATTTGGAATTTCGTTTTTATTCCCTCAAGGACCGCATTTGGACTTTGTTTATGCTCGCTGTATGTGGTCTATAATTTCCTACACCTTCTTCATAGTTAGGTCATTGAATTTGAATTTTCTAAGTAAGTCTTCAAAAGTTACGGTTTGGTTTTTATTTCTGACAAGGCTTTTGTAATTAATTTGTTATTTCAATGTATGGATTCACTTTTCAATTCAAGTAGAACACATATTGCTTTTTGGTTAGTGATTTAAAAGTGGCCTTTTAAACTATGTGTTTTCACAAGATTTTTTAATTGCCTTTGATAATTTATTAATTGTCTTCAACAATGTACTAATTTTTTTTTTATTTTCTAGGTTTCTGGGGTTAAAAAAATTTTGTGCAGTTTTCAATGTTTTTTTTAGACTTTGGTAGAAAGCTTCTAAAGAACAAGAAGGTGTCACTGATTACATAAATGGCAAGGCATCAAGTTCATTGTCATACAGCAGTTCATGTCATGCAATATACATCAGACTATTTAGATTTTTTATATTTTTGACTTAGGAGCAAAATACATCTTATGTTTTCGTTTTGCTTCTATTAGCTGTGAACAGATTTGGAAGGTTGCTGTGTTCCTATGACATGATTGATTCTGAATTCTGATCTTTTATTAATATTTCATTCGGTTTCTTTTCTTTTCACATTAACCTTTAAGCCATTTATATTAAGTACCAAAATTGATGTTTTGGTAACTAGTTGGCCATTCTTTTGTTTACAGAAGATCAGCCAAAATTGATCTTGCCTATTTTCAAGTTTTTGAATGTTATCATATCGTCGAATATTTTTTTTTTAATTATTAATCACTGAATTAGATGTTTAAATTTACATTATAAGACTATTTTTGAATAACAATGTGCACATAGTAATGTATTTAAGAAAGGTTATAATAGATTATACAATACGTTTGTATTTTAAGCAAATAGTTTTATGAACTACACTAAATAATTTATTATTTTTAAACAATTCCCATTCCACGAATGGGTACAAAACTAGTTTCTTTAATATAAACAAGATCTAGTAGCAGCTAAATGATTTGGAAAGATCAAAACAAAAAAGACAACAAGGAAAAAATTAAGAGGAAAGCAAAACCTTAAACCTGTGTTTGTTATGTATTTATATGAAACAAAAATGATTATGGGATTTTTTTGCTCTTTTTCTCTGTCCTACCCCAGATCTTATGTGGCCGCTTCCTTGCTCCTTTTTCTCCTCTCAAAACTGTTAAACCTGCGTTTGCTATGTATTTATATGAAACAAAAATTCTAAAACCTAGCAATGAAGGGTTGAGATAAAAATGGGTAATATGCTATTTTTTCCTCCCTTTGATTCGTTTGTGTTGTATCTTCAAAGATAAAATTTGGGATGTAATGAGCTGTCCTTGTACCAACCCAGCCTTGGCGAGAAAGAAAGAATGAAAAAAAAAAAAATCTTGCAACAAAAGCCAACTGCTTACGGCTTTGCTTGTACCGGTTCATTTGTCCGTGAAAATGGGAGGAATATGGCACACATGCAATACATGCATGCGTAAAGAAAAGCGTTGGGCCATCGGGCCTCTTTACTTCCAGGCTTTTGCTGGGTTTTACTTGGGCTTTATTTGAATTTTGGATGGGTTTTTATTTGGGTGTTTTTATTAGGTTAGAAGCAAATAAAAAAACTTTTACTATTTTTCTTGCATTTGAACATCCATTTTTCCTTTTCTTTTTCTTTCTTTTTACATAAACTTACAAAATAAAATTAAAATAATTACTTAAGCAATTTATAAGTAAAAAATAAAATAAAACTAAAAATAGTGGATTTGAAATTAAAAAAAAATTGATGTCTACAACTATTACTACTGAAGCACAAAGTGAGAAAATGAAATCCAAGAAAGAAGAAGAAGAAAAAGAGAATACATTCACTTTTAACGCATATCAATGATGATTGTAAAGGACTTTTATTATATTATTATTATAAACAATGAAAAGAAAATTTGATGCAACGACGTTCCATTTGGATACATACAAAAGCTTATTCTAATGGACAGGCAACTTGAATAAGCCTGTACATCTCTCTCTCTCTCTTTCTCCATAATCCAGAATCATATACACATTATTATTTTCTTCTTCCTTTTATAGGTCTTATAAGGGGCCTAAGGCCCTAAGTACATACTAGTATTATTTTTGCTTCGATGCAGTCATTAATTAATTTGGACGCTCTTCGGTTTTCACATCATACCGTACCATATAGTTGTAGAATCACACACACACTAAGGTCACCCACCAAATTCTCTGCTCCTCTCACATGATCGTGCAACCCGTACTGTTCTCCTCACTGAAATAATCGCAGCGACTGTACGGGTACCCCTTCCCATATCCGTACCCGTAAGCATAGCTATCATAACAAGGTGGCGGGGGCACAGGCCGCCCGTACCCGTACCCGTAGTAGCATGGTCCCCCGCCGTACCCTTCCGAACATGGGACACAACAAAAGCCCACTGGAACTGGTGGGTGCGAGCACGGTTCAGGTGGTGGTGGTAGTGGTTTGGGCTTTTCTGGAGGTGGCTTGGGCTTTTCGGGCTCCTTCGGCTTTTCTGGAGGTGGCTTGGGCTTTTCCGGCTCTTTGGGCTTTTCCGGGGGTGGCTTGGGCTTTTCGGGCTCTTTGGGCTTTTCTGGGGGTGGCTTGGGCTTTTCGGGCTCTTTGGGCTTTTCTGGGGGTGGCTTGGGCTTTTCGGGCTCTTTGGGCTTTTCTGGGGGTGGCTTGGGCTTTTCGGGCTCTTTAGGCTTCTCCGGCGGTGGCTTGGGCTTTGGTGGCTCCACGATCTCAATGCTCTTAATGACTTTGCCACCCTTGCAACATAATTTGTCGCGGATTTTCTCGGGGCTACAGCACACGACGGTGATGGTCACCAGATTTTGCTTCTCATCATATATCTGGTCTCTGATTTCTCTTGTCCAAAAATATTGAGCATCACCCCCAACAAAAGAAAAAAAAAAAAGAAAAACTCAAATTCTTGTCCATACAAATTAAAGCCACTAACTGATCACAAGTAGTTTCATAAGCCACACTACCCAACTTTTGTTGTTGAACTCGGCTAATAAATAATCATGGAGAAGGGGAAAAAATTATTTTTAAAAAAAACTGTAGCTCATGGTGGCGCACATGCCTATCCATGTACATAGTCGGTGGAACGGTGGATGTCCTTCAACTAACTGTACTTGCTCTAAAGAAGAACTACTACTACTACTCTACTGGTATTGAAAACATAAAGAGACTCACGAGGAAATTTGCAGAGGATTTTCTTGACCTTCTTGTAGCAGCAGGGGCATTGAAGATCAACCTTGAGTCTCATCGTAGTCACCTGTATGGTTGCATATATATTATCGGAGCAAAATAGTCAAACTCGATCCATACATGTGTGTGTGTGTATATATATATATAACAATCAAGAAATGCACAATTATATGGTTTACGCTGGGAGATGTGGGTAGAGATCTTGATATAAAGAGAAGCAAGCATATCTCGCGTTGTATGTGCTGTCATAGACTTGCAATTATAATTTTCAGATTGAGCAAGCAAACACTACTAAAAAAAAGATGCAAAACAATAATATATCACGAACATTTGAGGGATGGTTGGGAAAGCTAGCAGGAGAATTGGCTTACCTTCTCAGCCATGGTTGATGAAGGAAGGAGTCAGTGATCAGTGGCGATGGGTGGATCTGATCAAGAATCCACAGCCCAAATGACAATAAATGGTTGGGGAGTTGGGTGCGGGAGCGGAAGAGTCGGGGAGTGGGGAAGGGATGTAGGCAGGCAAGCAAGCAAGCAAGCAGTATACTACTAAACTGATGCTAATAAATGGTGGAAGAATTAGACGGTAGGAGGCAATTAGGTAGAAAAAAGTGGGAGGACTTTATGTAGAAAGATGGCAACCGGGCAGCTTGCAGTGCCAACTACTACTCCCTAGTAATAGTATGGAAGGAAGGAGGGAGGGTGGAAACGAAATGAAAGGGGCGTTGAATTTTGCTGCTTTCTAATACGGGCGTATGAGGTAAGGTAAGGTAGGCTAGGCATATGTGGTGGCCTGGAATTGCTGAGTTGTGACGCTCCATCAACATCCATCCTCCATACTCCGTTCGTTGCTGCCTTTGAATTTTGATATGCCCACCTCACCTTCCAAAATATATTTTATTATTTATATTACCAATTCCCACGAAACCATGATGACTATTAATGACAGTAATGAAGTTATTAGTAGTGAGTAGTATAGTTGTGTTTTCTTTGATTGATGATGTACTGATGATGGAAATTATGAGCTTATCCAAGCATATGATGCATCTCCCCCACATGGGCCAACCATTTTACACTACACAATTTTTTATTTTTTGCTTTTTTGGGCGTGGCATCAATCTATACTTCGACTGATTAGTGACTCCTCCAATGTTAATTGTCCCCTTCCTCTCTCTCTCTCTCTCTCTCGTGCAAGTGACTGCATATATTTGTTAAGTAGACCGTTAACAACACATTTCAAGGGTAATCATGCTGAGATTTAACTAATGCTCACAAAAATTATGATTATTATTGTTGGTTCAAGGATAACTTTTTCTACACTAACTAACAGATTTATATTATACCACATAGTATGAATTTAAATTTTACATTCAAAATTATTAGTATGTAAAAAAATCACTACATTTTTATTTTCAATATATAAAATATTAATTCTTATTTTAAATACACAATTTTTATGTATGAGTAAGCTAGCTCCAAAGGTTTTTGCTTTGTGTGTCTCCTGATATGCTCATAAAATTACATTTACCGTTAGCCAAAAGGGAGAGAGAGAGAGAAAGAAAAAGAAAAAGAAATCGTACGAAAGAAAGCCAAAAGCAAATGAGGATGGCGGAGGAAAGACTCTTTATTAACACCGACAGTTTTCATGTAGACACGTACCAAACTTGTTAGCGTGTGTGGTAATACCACCGTACAGAGCCATCAATCAATCCCATAAATTAAAAGACCAGGCCAAAAATGTCGTTATCTTATTATTATCAAGAACTTCATTATCCTATGCCCTTTGCAATTAACTATGAATTTGAGTAATACTCGTCGGGCAATCATTACGACACTTAAATCACATCTAATAAACCACATGTAAGCGTACATATTGATAATTATTATTATCTTATTTTGTGTTTATATATTTTTTTCTATTTAACTTTATTTTTTTAAAAAAAAAGAAAATATCAACACGCGAATTCCATCTTAACAACAGTAAAGCCACTAACTATTTATTTCCAGTTTGGTTATTATATTGGGGGTTTAACATATACATGAGGACTTTTTTGTTGGATGAATTTTGTGACAACATTCATTCCAGATGCAAGTGTAAAGTGTAAACAAAGAAGTGATGAATTACTGTTGGGGAATCCTAAGCAAAATTTGAGATTTGAGAGCCGGCAGCACCTACCCCGCCCACTGCACTGCTGCTTTACTACTCTTTATGTTCCTAGAAAAAGTAGGAGTGGTAATAATTCACTGCTAATTTGTAAACAACTGACGAAAATGGGAATAGGAGTTGGTGGCTGAACGGGCGATGGTCGGCATCAGGGACAAGAACTCGCTTTCATCTGTCCAACAAGGACATTTCAATTGATCACACCAAATTGGTGTGGAAGACATTAAGGACTTAGCTAAACGGTTTCGAATGTGCTCTTTTAGATAAAAAAAAAAAAAAAATACCACAAATATGATGGATTTATGTCATAGGCTTAGCGTTCACGCTTCAAACATTACTCCTTATAAGTGCGCGGATATGCAGTGTTGTAAAGCTTTGCTGGAGCCCTTTGCCCAACTTTTGTTGTAAAGTTTCTTATGATCAATACATCGTTAACGTTTCCGAAAAAAAGAAAAAAAAAAAAGTAAACAACTAAAGATAAAAGTTAAATTGACGTAAAGCAGCTCAAAGTCATATTATTGTCAGTTCGTCATTTTGCCAGCTAACGAATGATCGTCACTTGACTCGACTAGTTGAATGGATCTGTTCGTACCCTGGAATTGAATAACGAATAATCGTCACATGCCTGGACTAGTTGAGTGGATCAGGTACCCTGGAATTGAATAACGAATGATCCCTGGAATTGAATAACGAATGAACGTCACTTGCCTAGATGAGTGGATTGTGTATACTGGAGGAATTGCTGAAGGAAAGGAGAGGCGGCCCATCTTGAAACCCAGATCTGTTCGTAGCAATTCTATGGGCTCACTCTTGAAACTACACAGTGAGGCCCATGAGACTGACTGGTGAGCCAGGCAGCAGGCAAAATGCCTTTGGACATGAATATGAATTGTCTTTCTTCAACCAATCCAATATATAAACTAGGTACGGTGTGAAGTGTGTTTGGATTGTAAGTTTTTTGAAATATTTTTACTGTAGCACTTTTTGTGATGTGATGTATGTGAGATAAAAAAATAATTGGGAAGATAAAAAGGTGTATTGGAAATTGTAATGGTGATGTCAGCAAATATATTTGGCCAAATAATTGGCTGTCCAAACACACACGTTACGTTATCATGTACTAACACGTTGTGATGATAGTATCGGAGAATTCAACCATTTGAGAAACGCAAGATCCATCCATGGAACTTGGACCACTTATGCAGTGGGCTGCCGTCTTTGTCAAATGTTACAGCCCCGTCCTTTAAATTGTGGTGGCCGCTTCTTTCTCTGTGATTTCAGGTCAGGATAACCTTGCCATCCCTCCTAGACAAGTATACCGTCTTCATCACTATATATGATATGTTAGTGTACGCAAAGCTTTCGAAAAAAAAAATCGCCCCACTCCGGGACGTCGGTTACTCTTTGTCTATTGGGTTCTTTGCCAAAATTTATCCTTCTTCCCCCCACTTTTCTATTTTCTTTTTTACTACCTTTTTTTTTTTTTTTGCCTCTTGCCAAAATATTTATTACTACTCCCTTTTAGACGTATACCAGTGTTCGATCTCTCTTGGAATGACGAGGAAATGTGCTGCGTTAATTGTTTCTTCCTGCACCTGTACGTCTGTTTTTCTGTTTAACATTTGCGCCTAGCTTAGTTTGAAAATGTCGTCAAAACATTTGAACAGCAACTTACAATCTTTCCCATAACGTGCAATGTTGAAGCTATGGTCCAGTATATTTATCCAGCTGCAGTTAAAATAGTTACAGTAGTCATCAAAAAACATACTCCTATATATATATATACACACACACACACAATAGTTACAGTAGATTATATACATGAGCGGAAGCCTGATAGCCCTTACCAGGCCGACCATTCGTTTGGTTTTTGCTTGCAGGATAACTCCAAGGGCTTTTACAAAGTTGGAATCCTTTCCCATCCATCTCCGTAATAATTCGTAGTATTTCATTTCCATTAACTTCTACGTATGCAAGATTTTATTTACTATATATATTTTTTCCTAAATTACGGTAGTGTCAGACTACTATTTAATCAGTCAAAGGCGACTACTACATTTGCAGATGATGTACTCGTAGTCGGAGATAGAATCATAAGAAGGGGGCCAAAATTATGAGGTGCTGAGTCAGCTGAAGGACAGCACCGTAAGTAACTCGCTTTAATGAAATTTGGAATTTTGGAGCAGCAGCAGCAGTGGGCACCGGGCAGTGTAGGCAGTACCACCAGACCGCGACCACCCGCTACTTAAATTAAACGTTCCTCTCTTCCCATTTTCCTTCACCCCAAAGCCCCGAGCTTGCTGTATGCCTACTATACCGAGAGAAAGGGTCCTTCCTCTCATTTCATTTCATTTCTTGTATAAGAAAATCTCCACGATCCCCCCGCCCCTCCTCCCTGTAGTAATACATTCTATATAAACATATATACTACTGATTAGTAGTATTAGCTAGGACTAGGAAGAGGGGCTTGTCAGAGTTAGACGATATGGGCGAAGTAAGTTTTTAGTTTTCTACTTCCACATATCCTTGCACAAGATTATTCTAATTGCTCCCTCGAATGAATGGAAGGAACTCCCAGTAACTACTGTAATAAGTTTTGCTATCACTTTCTCATTGATCTCATGCATGGTATGCTGCAGGAGAAGAAAGAGGAAGCGAACAAGGAGGAGCAACAGAAACAAGTACCGGGAAACAAAGAAGATACTAGTAAAAAGGAAGAAGAAGGGGACAAGATGTTAGAAAACTGTAGTAAAGAACAAAACTATACTAGACAAATACAGAGACTTTGAGGCGTGAAAGCACTTTCCTTAAGGTGTTATTTGCCTCTATTAGACAAATTACCTCTAGGATACAACAAAGTCTAAGAACTATCAAATGAAAAATAAAATAATTTAATTCTGTCGAAATCCTACTATTTAAAAGGATTGAAGCACCTGTTCAAGGCACTATCAGAGGATGCAATCCTTATTGAATAGGCGTTTAGGTAGTTAGCCAATTAACAAATATGTCTGCAAAATGTAACCGCCAACCGCCATTAACTACCTCTGATTGACACCCTATCAGAAAGCCCCAAGTGCCCAAGTGCTCTTGTCAAGATTTTATATATCTTGAAATAAGTTTCCCACCAAACTTTCCCTCCAAACTATTATCTTGGAACAAGTTTGTAAAGGAATAGGACAATGACTCATATATAGGCAACATGCACTTTATCCTCTTTCAATGTGGGACAATGGATTTCAACATACTCATTACAAACTATTACCAACAATCCCCCACTTAGTTTGTAATGAAATCAAATCAGCACTCATATTATCTTGCATAGAGAAAGGTGTTTGTGAACTTAAACCCTTCTCTTAGTGTAAATATTTCACCTGTTCTAACAAGTTATGGTGGCTACATTGCTTAAACCATAACTTTAAAGTTAAAACAGAAATAGCACACACAAGATTATAACCTTTTCGGAGAATAGTTCACGAAATGATTTTAGCACTTTTACCGGCCGTGTGCTCCATTCTAGATTCATGATCATTTACAAAAGAAAATCCCCACTTTTGCTGGGAGCGGCACCACTCCCATGATCATATAGGTGAA
Organism: Coffea eugenioides; assembly: GCF_003713205.1. NCBI lineage: Eukaryota > Viridiplantae > Streptophyta > Magnoliopsida > Gentianales > Rubiaceae > Coffea > Coffea eugenioides. The sequence continues at coordinate 2,603,716 of NC_040043.1, read as the reverse complement.
GTATATTTCTAGCCTTTATTACCAAGGCACTATGAAACCATATTTAACTTCATTAAGAGTATGATACTCAGCCTCTTATGTATCAAACTGCACTAGTACCTTGGAATGGTATAATACAATTTCTAGTGCTCACAACCATTTATTAGTAACTTGTTATTACCCTTTAAACCTTTCACCTAGTGTTAGTACTAGAAGAGAGGTTGGGTTACCATTACTAGTGGTTTTAGACAATGGGTTTTAACCCCATTCCCAATGACGTTGCTTTCACTACATCTCTCGAGAGAGCTTTAGTGAATGGATCCGCCAAATTGTTGAATGATCTAACATACACTACTGTGACTATGCCATCATTCAATAATTGTCTGACATATTCATGTCTTAGACTTATATGTCTAGATTTGCCGTTATATATTCTATTTAACGCTCTAGACATAGTGGCTTCGCTATCACAATGCAAAGAAATGGCTGGCATCGGTTTTGGCCACAACTCGATGTCTAACAGTAAATTTCTTAGCCATTCGGCCTCTTTGCATGCAGCTGCTAAGGCTACAAATTCAGCCTCCATGGTGGAATAAGTTATGATTGTTTGTTTCTTTGATGCCCAAGAAACAGCTCCTCCACCCAACATAAAAATCCATCCAGAAGTAGACACTTTGTCACATACACTGGTTACCCAACTTGCATCGGAATAACCTTCAAGTACAACCGGAAATTTGTTATAGGAAAGCTCTAAATCTTTTGTCCTTTTAAGATATCCAAGCACTCTACCTATAGCTTTCCAATGCTCTATACCAGGATTCTTAGTGTATCTAGCGAGTCTACAAACTGCATATGAAATATCTGGCCTAGTACAATGCATAGCATACATTAGGCTACCAATTGCACTAGCATACTCTAATTGAGCAATCGGCTTTCCAGAATTTTCAACCAACTTAAAGTTAGGATCATAAGGAGTGCTTACTTCTTTTACCTTCAAATGTTGATACTTGTTCAAAACTTTCTCAACATAATGAGATTGACTTAAAGAATAGCCCCCACTATGTCTCTTAACTTTAATTCCTAAGATAGTATCTACTTCTCCAAGATCTTTCATATTGAATATAGAAGACAAATACTTCTTAGTTTCTTCAACGCCTTTGTAATTAATACCAACAATTAGCATGTCATCCACATATAGACAGATTATCACACCATACTCTCTAGTAAACTTGGAATAAATACACTTATCAGCATTATTATATTTAAAACCATTAGAGAGTATAGCAGATTCAAACTTTTGATGCCACTGTTTAGGTGCTTGTTTTAGACCATACAAAGACCTTGTTAGTTTGCAAACTTTCTTTTCATTCCCTGGTAGAACAAAACCTTCTAGTTGATCCATATACACCTCTTCATTTAAGTCACCATTTAAAAAGGCCGTTTTCACATCCATCTGATGTACACACAAATCAAACATTGAAGCCAATGCTAATAGTACTCTTATAGATGTAATTCTAGCCACTGGTGCATAAGTATCAAAATAATCGATTCCCTCCTTTTGCCTAAATCCTTTTGCTACTAATCTTGTCTTGAAAGTTTGTACAGATCCATCAGTAGCGTATTTCCTTTGAAATACCCACTTACAGCCAATTGGTTTAGAACCCGGAGGCAAATCAACTAGGATCCAAGTATTATTACTTAATAATGAATCCATTTCATCATTAATTGCCTCTCTCCAAAACGATGCATCTCTTGATTTCATAGCTTCACTAAAAGTTTTAGGATCATCTTCTACAGTTAACAAGACAGGAATCTTGTCAAGTAGAAACTGTCTATCGCCTTCAACTAGGAAAGTGAATCTATAAAATCAGAGGATAAATGTTTTTCTTTCCGTTGCCTTTGACTCCTCCTTAACTCACTTGGAATGTCCCCTGCATTCCTTTTATTATTATTGGAGGGTCTAGCATTGGAAACAGGCGGTGGCTCTTGGCTTGGATCTGTACTCATTGTCGAATTATAAAGAAATTTATCTTCTAAAAATTCGACATCTCTAGATTCCACAATGACGTTAGAATCTAAATCTAGCAACCGATATGCTTTTGAATTTTCAGCATAGCCTACAAACACACTTTTAAGTGCTCGAGATCCCAATTTTGTCCTTTTATGATCAGGGACTCTATAAAAGGCTATACAACCCCAAACTCGAAAATACTTTAAGTTTGGTTTTCTACCTTTCCATAATTCATATGGTGACACCTTGGATTTAAGCGAAGTTACTCGATTATGTATGTGACAAGCAGCCAGTAAGGCCTCTCCCCACAAATTTTTAGGCAGTTCAGAACTTATAATCATGGCATTTACCATATTTTCTAAAGTTCTATTTTTTCTTTCTGCCAAACCATTTTGTTGCGGAGTATAAGGTGCACTAGTTTGGTGTATAATCCCATTTTCTTCACAAAATTGAGAAAAATTAGCAGGGAAATATTCCCTACCTCTATCACTCCTCAAAATTTTAATTTTCTTTCCTAGTTGATTTTCCACCAGATTTTTGTAACACTTAAACATATGAAATGACTCATCTTTCGTTTTCATCAAGTAAACATACACATATCTTGAATAATCATCAATGAATGTGACGAAATACTTATTTCCTCCTCTTGTTAGAAACCCATTAAATTCACAAACGTCAGAATGAACAAGATCTAACAATTCATTGTTTCTTTCTGCTTTAGGAAAAGGTAATCTGGTCATTTTCGCTTGTATGCATGTTTCACACATTTTTTCAACATTATCTTTGAACGAAATTAGCCCATGTTTAGACATAAACTGCAAAGTTTTATGATTAGTATGCGCTAATCTACCATGCCAAAGAGAATATGAAGCATCAACAATATACACAGAAACATTATTTTCATTGATACATAACTTGAACATTCCATCACAAGAGTATCCCTTGCCTACAAATACACCATTCAAAGAGAAGATAACCTTATTAGACTCTATTACAGCCTTTAGCCCCTTTTTGTTTAAGGCATCAGCCGACACAAGATTTTTCTTAATTTCTGGAACATGAAGTACATTGGCCAGTATAAGTTTCTTTCCGGAAGTAAACTGCAAGTCTACACTTCCTATGCCAATGACCTTTGTTGTATCATGGTTTCCCATCAATACTTTATGACCATCAGGAACTTCTTCATAAGTCTTGAATTGGGACTTATCATTACAAACATGCACGGTGGCACCAGAATCATACCACCAGTCACACGATTTGGTTGCAGCAGCCACATGCAACTCAGAAATCATGCCAATGTTTCAATGCGAAATCATTGCAACAATCTCAGCAACATCTTGTTCAACCAGATTTGCATTTTTGGCATTGTCTTTCTTTTGCTTTTTGTTGCTATCTGCCTTGCACTCACGTTTGTAATGTCCCTTCTTGCCGCACTTATAGCAGATTCTATTCTTCTTCTTGTCCTTAGATGTACTTGCTTCTGGAGACTTTCTTTTGGAATCAGAAAAATTCTGTGAATTCTTCTCACTTAAAGCATTCACTTTGACATCAGATTCTATTTGTTCCTTTTGAAGATTTCTGGTATCTTCTTCAATACGCAAATGTTTCAAAATCTGATCTATCGTGAATGATTCAGTAGTATGGAGCAACTTTTTCTTATAGTCATTCCAACTAGTTGGAAGTTTGGCTATAATTGCTCCAACTTGCAAGGATTCAGATATCTCCACTTTCAGATCATGTAACTTAGACACAATCACTTGGAGATCATGAATCTGATCCATAAGAGAAGAATTCTCAGTGATACGAAAATCAAAATATTGCATAATCAGAAATTTATCCGCATCTTGTTTCATCGTATTATATTTGTATTCGAGCGCATTCCAGATTTCCTTTGGCGACTTGACTGCAGTATACAGATCATACAAGCGATCAGAAAGAGTGTTCATGATGTGTCCTCTGCACAGCAACTCGTCCTCTGCGCGTTTTCTGTGTTGTGCCTTGACTTCATCAGAATCACCATCTTTAGGTTCTGGAATTTCAGGAAGAGAAGGATCCAAAACGTAAGCAATCTTCAAAGCCGTCAGGAAAAACATCATCTTATCCTTCCAACGGGAGAAGTTAGTGCCGTCGAATCTGTCCAACTTCACGAAGTCCTGATTCATCACTTTGAACGCAGATTCAGAACTTGACTCCATTGTTGAGATTAACACCTTAAGATTGTTAGAAAACTGTAGTAAAGAACAAAGCTATACTAGACAAATACAGAGACTTTGAGGCGTGAAAGCACTTTCCTTAAGGTGTTATTTGCCTCTATTAGACAAATTACCTCTAGGATACAACAAAGTCTAAGAACTATCAAATGAAAAATAAAATAATTTAATTCTGTCGAAATCCTACTATTTACAAGGATTGAAGCACCTGTTCAAGGCACTATCAGAGGATGCAATCCTTATTGAATAGGCGTTTAGGTAGTTAGCCAATTAACAGATATGTCTGCAAAATGTAACCGCCAACCACCATTAACTACCTCTGATTGACACCCTATCAGAAAGCCCCAAGGTGCCCAAGTGCCCAAGTGCCCTTGTCAAGATTTTATATATCTTGAAATAAGTTTTCCACCAAACTCTCCCTCCAAACTATTATCTTGGAACAAGTTTGTAAAGGAATAGGACAATGACTCATATATAGGCAACATGCACTTTATCCTCTTTCAATGTGGGACAATGGATTTCAACATACCCATTACAAACTATTACCAACACAAGAAAGAAGAAAAGAAGGAAGAAGAGGTTCAGGAGATTGTTCTCAAGGTTTGCGCTAACTACACAATACTACTACTAAATGCTTCAAATGCATTTGCTCTTACCGCCCACCAAACAAAATTAATTGATTACTAATTTGGACGCTCTTCACATCATATCAGTAAAATCACCCCATCAAATTCTCTACTCCTCTCTCACATAATCGTGCAACCCCCAGTGTTGTCCTCATTGAAATAATTGCAACAGCTGTCCGTATATCCCTTCCCATGCCCGTACCTGAAACCATAGCTATCATAACAGGGCGGCGGGGGCGCGGGCCGCCCATAACCATAGTAGCATGGCCCCCCGTTGTACCCTTCCGAACATGGGACACATCAGAACCCCACTGGAACTGGCGGGTGAGAGCACAGTTCAGGTGAAGTCGGTGCTGGTGGTGGTGGTGGTGGTGCAAGTGCCATCGGCTTTTCAACTACTGTAACTGGGGGTATACTTCGACTGATTAGTGACTCCTCCAATGTTAATTGTCCCCTTCCTCTCTCTCTGTCGTGCAAGTGATTGCATATTTGTTAAGTAGACTGTTAACAACACATTTGAAGGCGCAGCTGATAGGGTGTTAATTGTTGGTATTTTTATTATTAATTTTCCCTTCTATCCCTGACAAATATTGTGTTAATTGCTGATATTTACTCATATTTGGTATCGGGACTTAATTTCAGGAATGAAGCAGAAAACTACCAAAAAGGAGGGACTTTATGGAGAATATGGAGACTTCTAAGGGCTTCAATCCTTAGGCCTTGGATTGGTGGGGACCACAAAGCTATAAGTCATTTGGGCTCTTCAAAGAAAGCAACGTAGAGAGACTTGGAAGAAGAAGTAATTTTGGAGACTTTGTCCAATGTGTGGGGACCACCGGAGATAGCTTTTAGTCATCTTACTTTTGGCTTTTTAAGGAGAGGACGTACAGAAGTAAAAGGGACACCTCTAGTTTAGCTTTTTAGTTTAGTTCTAGTTTCCTTTCTCTGGACTGGCCTCTGACACACGCCAGGTGTTCGACAATATTCCCCAACGGGAAAAACATCTTTTATTCCTTGCTTTCTAGTAAAAACGCAATGCCTTTGCAATCCAGTACTTTTGGCTGCAATTCAACTATGAGGAGTGGCTAATTTCTTCATCTAGTCAGAGGTTAAATCGAAGCTTTAGTTCGACAAAACTTTGAGATCGAATTGATTTCCCTACGTTCTTCAATTTGCAAGTATTTATATATTTCCTGTTCACTTATGCATATGATTATTTCTTGCAATTAAATACTTGATCACTGTTTAATTGTGTGAGTAATTAACAGCCATCTAAGAGTGCTCAATCCGTAATTGTTGGGTAATTTTAGGGCATGTGGCAAGTGATATGATTCAATTGTAGTAGAAACTTTTGAGTCGTTGTTGCGGAAATATATGATATAGCCTAAATAAACCGAGCGAGTGTGTTTGTTGGTTATAATTGGTGGCCAGTCTAATGATTAATGCTGTCAATAGGTTAAATCCTAAGAGCGTGTTTAGGACTGCTTAATTGGCTAGGGCAATAACTACAGAGCTTGTTGTGGTTATCGAATCAGGAAGGTTAGGCAGGTTGTCAGAGCTTGTTGACAACCATAACCAGTTTATTTGTAAATGAAAGATTTTATCTCTGCATCTGTGATCAGTGATTCGAACCATAAGTGGAGATTATACCTTTGACTAGAGATTTTCCTTCCGTCAATTTACTTTATATTTTTAATTTGAGCAATTAAATTAGACAGTTCCATATCAACTTCCCCCATTTTTATTTAATGTTACATTCATTCAAAATAAATTCCCAAGTCCCTGTGGATTCGACCCTGCTCGCTGCTATATTCGAATTTTGTCTTTCACGTAATTAATATACTTTGGTATATCGGATCAAGCAAACTCTGGCACCAGGGTGAAGCTAGTAACCCATTGCACAGCCTAAGTCCCTGCTCCAGTACCATAGTGGACTTAATTCGTGACTTAAGAGTAGGAATTTTATTTTTGCTGGTTTGACACCCAACAGCAGCGCAACGGAATTTAATTGAATTGGGACGCTTGTAATATAAGCAAACATTCAAAGATAATAGTCGGACGAGAATCAAGTAACGTAATCATGCTGAGATTTAACTAATGCTCACAAAATTGTTATTACTGTTGGTTTAAGGATAACTTTTTCTACACTAACTAACAGATTTATATATATACATACATATATTTTTTAGGGGTATCCGTAGGAAGTGGATCCTATAAACTATTCTCCACACTCCACAACTTGTTAGCAACAAGGTTCGAACCAGGGACAAGCTGCAGAGGGCACTAACAGATTTATATTATACCATATAGTATGAATTTAAATTTTATATTCAAAATTATTAGTATAAAAAAATCATTATATTTTTTTTTCAGTACATAAAATATTAATTCTTATTTTAAATACACAGTTTGTATGTATGAGTAAGCTAGCTCCAAAGGTTTTTGCTTTGTATGTCTCCTGATATGCACATAAAATTACATTTACCGTTAGCCGAGAGAGAGAGAGAGAGAGAGAGAGAGAGAGAGAGATGAATTAGTACTGTTGGGGAATCGTAAACAAAATTTGAGATTTGAGAGCCGGCAGCACCTACCCCGATATAGCTGTTGGGGTTGACCCAGATATAGCTTTTTGAGGAAGAAGAGATGGTTTTAGCATCTGGGCGGTGGGAAATTGAGGGGGATTGTTGTTGGGAAGCCGGTATAGAGAGGGAAGGTTTTGGATGGGGCTTGAGAGGATGAAAAGCGAGGGCGTTATGGGGGATGATTCCGAGTTGGTGGAGGTGAGTGGGATAAAGAGAGTTACAGAAGAGGTGTGGGTCGCGAGAGAGATGAGACGGCGAATAGGCGGCGGCCACCATTCTTCTCTCTACTCTCCTTCCTTCCTTCTCAGTCGACACTCAGCAGAGCAGTCAGCAGCATTTGAGTTTTCTTCTTTTTTTTTTTTTTCTACATTGGGCTGCCGGTGAGGTGCCAGGACCGTGGAGATGGTGGTGTTTTTAGCTAGCTAATTTTTTAGGCCATTGGGTTCTATAGCCCAATGGGCACCAGGAAAATAATTTCTTAGGTCATTTGTCGGACGTTCGTTCGAGTTTCGACCCTTAGATTTCTGCTAGCTCATACGAAGTACTCTAGCAAGAATTTTTTTCTCATAGCCGGTAGCAGTAGTATGTTGAAACAGAGCAGTACAATTTAAAAACGGAGAGTAATTGCTACTACTATATACTACTACTGTACTCTGTACTTGAGAAGGGCAATCACTATTCACTACTCAAGAAGAGAAGAGAGGAGAAAAATAAGAGAAGCAGAAAATGCCCTCCTCCATGATCCATCCCTCAAATGAAATGATGCACCGGTTAAAAGAGGGCAATATGTGTGTGTAGTATCCCTCTGAAGCTTAATTAATTTCATGGGGAAATCTTTGTCATGATTCGAGCCTTCGGTATTTCGTAAAAGCCTCTGCGGGCTGCTCCGTCGCTTTCATGCCGGCCGCCACATCCAACCAAAACCTAGAGCCACAATGAAAGGATCCAGTGAAAGAAAGGATTTGGAATTGGAAGGACAACGAATTAGTGACTCCATCACCTCGCAATTATTTCTCCTCAATTATTTTGTAACAATCCAACAGGACGACACCGGCGCTGAGTGACAATTTATTACAGAAGAGTGAAGACAAAGACAACCAAACTAACCCGAAATTAATTAATCAATCAGACTAAAATAGGTTACTGTGAGTGAGTCTGTCTCTTGTCTTGTCTTGTTTTGCTACTATATATATATATATATATATATATATATATACTCCATTTACTGCCGTGCCATGGTGTCCTGGAAGGTTGTTGGTTGATGAATTCATGAATTGATGATCAAACTAACGTTGGTTGTTATTATATAAAAAAAAAAAAAACGTTGGTTGTTCTTTTGTTGACTAAACTTTTGACATTTATTATTGCATGCGAGCATTTGAGATGGCATGCAAATTCCACTTGAGATCCTCAGTAACATGTTTTCTATGCCAATCCAATGCCACCTATAACATTGTGCCAAGTGTCCTGTTATTATTTACACTTTAATTTTTTAATAATTCAACTTGATTTGGTTTAACACAAGTTTTCTTTACCTCTAAAACTTTGAACCAAATTTAACCAACCGGTCTAATTCATATACCAATACTTTTGTAAGGCAACCACTCAAGATCAGTTGCTTTGGGAAAAAGAAAAAGATAACCCTAAACAAAATTGCCTCCAAAGTGGTTAATTTTGGTTCAATTCCTGTGTCGATGAATCCAATAACAATCCTTTCACCAGCAGTTTCAGATCCACCTTCTTTTGCCCATCCCAGTTTCTCTGATACTACATCTGAAAATTCATATCCAGTACCGTAGCACTTTACTGGCATTTGTGAAGTAACTCCAGATTTTCCATCTGGGTCATGCAACAGAAAACTTGTAGGTGCTCGCCATTTTGCTGCTTCTGCCATTACTCAGAGGGATATTTAATGCTTCCCAAGATTATGCTTCACCTTTTGATGGTGATGGTCATGGGACGTAACTGTTTCCTTCGCAATAGATAGTTTCCCAGAAAGCTAGGGATGCCATCTGGTTTGTTCTTTGCTCGAGAAAGCTAGGGATGGTAGGGCTTTAATTTGCGTACTTCCTGAATAGATCTTGTCAATTTGCTTCAACAGTCGAAGGCTACAGTTTTAGCTTATTAGGCAACGGTGCCATAAGCTTTCAGGGACTTTTTCTCTTTTTTACTTTGTTCAAAGCAATCAACGATGAAAAGGTTTGGACTTTGGAGGCAATTTTGTTTAGGGTTATCTTTTTCTTTTTTCCAAAGCAACTGATCTTGAGTGGTTGCCTTACAAAAGTATTGGTATATGAATTAGACCGGTTGGTTAAGTTTGATCCAAAATTTTAGAGGTAGAGAAAACTTGTGTTAAATCAAACCAAATTGAATTATTAAAAAATTAAAGTGTAAATAATAACAGGACACTTGGCACAATGCTATAGGTGGCATTGAGTTGGCATAGAAAACATGTCACTGAGGATCCCAAGTGTGCAAATTCATATGCGTTATTTTTACTTTTACCCAACTGTTAAGTACTACTGGCTCCTTTCTGCATTCCTTCCTGTGACGCTAGCACATTACTACTTATATATATATATATATATATATATATATAATTTTATTTTTAATTTTATTTCTGGCAAAGAATGGAGAGATTTAAGAAATGAAGAAACAGGAAAGAAGATGTGTATCTAGAACATCTACACTAGCACATTAATTTACTAACACTACTACTACTACTACTACTACTAGAGAGCAAAGCGAGAAAATGAAATCTAAAAATAATAATAATAATAATAATAATAATAAAGAAGAGAGTACATGCACTTTTAACGACATCATTTCTATTATTATTATTATTATTATAAACAATGAAAAAAATTTGATGCAATGACATTTTTTTTTTCTTTTCCGAAACGATAAAAATTTTTATTAATATGTCAAAACTATACAATATCTGAGCAACGGCTCTCAAACATCTTTACAAAAGTGTGCCTTGACACTTAAAGAAAACTTATTCATTAGGGTACATACAAAAGTTTATTCTAAGTGACTTCCAACTTGAATCAGTCCCCACATGTACGTCTCTCTATATATATACTCCATAATAGCATGCACATTAACTTTATTTTCTTCTTCCTTTTATATTATAGGTCCTATGAAGGCCCTAAGTCCCTAACTACACAATACTGCTAGTATTATTTTGCTTCAATGCATTTGCATGTACCGCCCACCAAACAAAATTAAATGATTAATTTGGATGCTTTTCATATCATATCATTCCCCATATCAAATTCTCCTCTCCTCTCCTCTCACATAATCGTACAGTCGCCAGTGATCTGCTCACTGAACTAATAACAATGACTATACCGGTATCCGCACCCGCACCCGCACCCGCACGCGTGCGGGGGCACAGGCCGCCAGTTCCTGCAGCAGCATCGTCCCCCTCCGTACCCTTCCGAACATAGGACACAGCAGACCGCCACTGCAATTGGCGGGTGCGAGCACGGCGGTGGTGGCTTGGGCTTTTCGGGCTCTTTAGGCTTTGGTGGCTCCACGATCTCAATACTCTTAATGACTTTACCACCCTTGCAACATAATTGGTCGCGGATTTTCTCGGGGCTACAGCACACCACGGTGATGGTCACCAGATTTTGCTTCTCATCATATACCTGGTCTTGGATTTCTCTTGTCCAAAAAAATTGAGCATCACCCAAAAAAAAAAAAAAACTCAAATTCTTGTCCATACAAATTAAAGCCACTAACTGATCACTAGTAGTTTCATAAGCCTCACTACCCAGCTTTTGTTGTTTAATCATGGAGAAGGGGAAAAAAAAACTGTAGCTCATGGTGGCACACATGCCTAGCCATGTATGTAGTCGGTGGAACGGTGGATGTCCTCCATCCAACTGTGCTTGCTCTAAAGAAGAACTACTACTAGTATTACTGGTATTGAAAACATAAGAGATAGAATTGATAATTATAAGAGACTCACGAGGAAATTTGCAGAGGAATTTCTTGACCTTGTAGGAGCAGGAGCATTGAAGATCAACCTCGAGTCTCATTGTAGTCACCTGTATGGTTGCATATATATTATCGGAGCAAAATAGTCAAACTCGATCCATATGTATATATAATGACGAAGCCAAGGGGCTGATGGGCCATGGCTCCTTAAGTTTTAAAAATTTTAATTCATAATATGTAGATATATGTGTAAAATTAAAGTTGATCTTTTTAATTTTTTTATAATTTTAGTTTATATTGTGAGAGTTTATATATGTGTGTGTGGAAATCATTTTGAACATAATATATTGAGATAATTTTGTTATGAAAAATTTTGATCTCTTAGAAAAAAAATCATAGCTCCGTCGCTCTATATATATATATATAACAATCAGGAAATGCAAAATTAAGATGCACAATTATATGGTGCTGCTAGTTTTACGCTGAGAGATGTGGCTAGAGATCTTGACATAAAAAGAAGCATATCTCACGTTGTATGTGCTGTCAAGAGAATTGGCTTACCTTCTCAGCCATAGTTGATGAAGGAAAGAGTCAAGTCAGTGGCGATGGGTGGATCTGATCAACAGCCCAAATGATAAATGTTGGAAATGGAAGTTTTTTTCCTTTTTTTCTTGTTCCCGGGGGGGAGGAGGGGGTGATTGGGGAAGGGATGTAGGCAGCAATATACTAAACTGATGCTAAGAAATGGTTGAATTAGATAGTAGGAGCCATTTAGGTAGAAAATGTGCGAGGACTTTATATAGAAAGATAGCAACCGGGCAGCATGCAGTACTAGCATGGAAGTAGGGTGGAAATGAAATGGAAGGGGCATTGAATTTTGATGCCATCATCAAGACTACTTTCTCCTCCTAAAAAAACAAAAAAAAGGTATGTAGTGAAAAAAAAAAAGGAATTATAAGTCTCTTTTTGGACCGTAAGTCGGAGGTTCGAATCCCACTTGTAGTGAAAAAAAAATTCAAATGAGATGTCAAAGTACCTTTTTGATTTAGTTAGATTCTTATACTTTCTAACTCCTTATACACAGTCTCTTTATACTCCCCTCCGTATAGATTATGATAGATTATGTTATAAAAATGTTATCATTGCCGTAAAAATTTTTTTTGTCTACTTTCTAGTAGTACTAATAGGGGTGGGCTATGCTATGAACAGCCAGTGTGTCGAATTTCTCGGAATAATGTTAAAACCAAAAATTATCATAAAAGTGGTGTTAGTTGAAGGGTGTTTTTACCTAAAGGGTCGCCGCAAATAGGAAGTTGGGTTTCATAAAAAAATTGTTTTAATTTTCTTTTTTTTTTTTGCAAAAGCATGTGCGGCGAAAAATATTATATTAAAAAAGAATCACCGCAAAGCTCATGTGTATTCCTTTATTTATTTATTTATTTATTTTCGTAAAATCCTAACCCTAACTCTAGAATCCTAATCCCTAAACCCCAGCACTAAAACCCGAATATGTAAACCCAAACCATGGAAGCCTAAAATTTAATTTACCTACGTTATTCTCGGAATAATGTCAAAATCAATTATCCAATTTATCCAATTTGCAATAAAATTTGGATAATTTGGGTAAAAATTGGGCAAATTTTTTGGAATAATGTTAAAATAAAAAATTATCACAAAAGTAGTGTTTTGTAGGGAGTTTGTCTATCATAAGGGTCGCCGCAAGTCACAATATCGACTTAAGGTTGTCTGATTTATTTTTTATTTTTTTTCGCAGCTTAAGAATTTTTTAAGTTAAGATTTTTGATTGCATTTTTTTTATTTTAGCCAAAAATGGACCATTGATTAACATATGATCAAGGGTCATGATTTTGAAGGAGCAAGAAAAAAAATGTTTTTTAAATCTTTTGTCGCAATACTAATTTGCGGCAAATGAATTAAATATGTTTTTCCCTTAACCGCACATCTGATTTGTGACGGTTTGGAAAAGTTTTTTCTTTAACCGCACATCAGATATGCGGTGCTACAGAGAAGCTTTTTGACTAGTACACCTCCAACAGTACTATAGCAATTGATGGCAATTGATGCAGCAGGGACTTGAAAGATTAATCCATTGAAAGATAACAATCTATACATTGGACCGAGACAAATATTCTATCCTTAGTGTTACGGTGGAAAAGCTTTTCGGAGGTAATTTCAGTGAGATACGCACTCCCATGCCCATCATTCAGGTATTCCCAATTCCCACAAAACCATGATGACTCTTAAGAGCAATGAAGGTGAGGTGGTTTTTTTTTTTTTTAATCAGAACGGCAACATTGTATTAATAGTAAACCAATTACAGTATAGCTGGGCAACTGTCCTTACAATCTGCTTGGACTTGTTCCAGCAGCCAAACTGGGGAGTTTTCCTTTCATTCTGTATTTTGTTCCAAAGCAATAGTTACTTTAGCTAGTTTATGGCTTGGTCACCCTATTTGTAAAGGTAAAACAACATTCATCAAATTTTAACCTAAGTATCGTGATGTCGTGTACAGTTGTTGCTCTCACTACGTCCTCCTCCTCCTCACTGCACACTGCTTTCACTACTTGACTACAGCCCACTTCAAACCCCGCCCTTCGCCAACCTTGCTGTTGTGCAACTATCATGGCCTCTCTTAGCACCTTTGCTTCTTCGACCTTTGGACTGGCACAGCTAAAATTTGGAACAGCCCAGGCCCCCGCAATCTTCCCAACCAATCCCTGGCCACCATTCCCCACCCAGCTCTATCAGCTTTAAGATGCAACGCAGCATCTGAATTCAAGGTGAGGTGGTTGTTACTTATTAGTGAGTATTTTGTTTGATTGATGTGCTGACGGAAATTATGAGCGAGAGAGCTTATCCAAGCATATGATGCATCTTCCCCCCACATGCGCCAACCATTTTACACTACACATGGTGCTATCACAATTTTTTTTTTATATTTTTTGGTTTTTTGGGCGTGGCATCAATCCATGCTTCGACTGATTAGTGACTCCTCCAATGTTAATTGTCCCCTTCCTCTCTCTCTCTGTCGTGCAAGTGACTGCATATTTGTTAAGTAGACTGTCAACAACACATTTGAAAAAGAAAAAAAAAAGAAAAAGAAAATATTAATTCTTATTTTAAATACACACCGACAGTTTTCATGTAGACACGTACCAAACTTGTTAGCATGTATGGTAATACCACTGTACAGAGCCATCAATCAATCCCGTAAATTAAAAGACCAGGCCAAAAATGTCGTTATCTTATTATTATCAAGAAGTTCATTATCCTTATGCCCTTTGCAATTAACTATGAATTTTTTTTTTCTAATGAGTAGTACTCGTTGGACAATCATTACGACATTTAAATTTTAATATGGATCTTTTAGATTACCAAAAAAAAAAAAAAGAAAACCCCACAAATATGGATTTATGTCATAGGCTTAGCGTTCACGCTTCAAACATTATTATTATTACTCCTTGTAAGTGCGAGCATATGCACTGTTGTAAAGCTTCTGCTGGAGCCTTTGCCCAACTTTTGTTGTAAAGTTTCTTATTATGATCAATACATCGTTAACGTTTCCGAAAAAAAGAAAAAAAGAAAAAAGTAAACAACTAAAGAAAAAAGTTAAATTGACGTAAAGCAGCTCAAAGTCATTATTGTCAGTTCGTCATTTTGCCAGCTAACGAATGATCGATCGTCACTTGACTCGACTAGTTGAATGGACCTGTTCCGTAGGGCAACCTTTATGGTAGGAATCTGCTTATGGTAGGAATGTCGGCAGAGAGCGACACGTGTTGGAGGTAAAACGGTCTAAACGAAGATGTTAAATTGTTGGAGAGCGCGTGCATAGAAAATCAAGTAGAAGTGTGTGCGGATGGAAGCAAACAGCAGACTGACTTCCGTATTATGTTATTGCAAGTCTTTCCTGTGTACCAAATATTTGGTGACCCCACTTCTTTCCCATAGCGTCTGAAGTAAGCTTCAACTTTGGCTTTCCATTATTGAAGTTCGGCTTCCACTGTGGACCCGAATACCGGATGACAATCTGTTTGGATTGTAAGTTATTTGGAATTATTTGGAATATTTTTACTGTAGCATTTTTTGTGATGTGATGTATGTGAGATAAAAAGATATTGGAAAGATAAAAAGGTGTATTGAAAATTGTAAAGATGATGTAAACAAATAAAATTGGGGAAATATGAAGCAATCCAAACAAACCTATGTAACTACATTCATTTTATGGAAAAGTCTGAAGTAACGATCGTTATGGTAACGAAACTGTTTTTACTTGATATAGCAGGTAAAAACACTTTTAGCGACCATTTGATTACCTGTTGTACTGGTCATCTAAATAAAATAGTACCTAAAAATATGGTTAGTAAGTTTTACATTAAAAATAGTAAGTTAACTCAATAAATTAGTAACTTTTATGTCTCAAAAAGTAAATTTGAATAAATATGGAACTTACTTTTTTTTTGAAGTAACTTACTACTCTATATCCGAAACTTACTTTTTGGAGAGTAAGTTTAGTTCAAGTAATAGTAAGTTTTTATAGATTAATAGTAAATATTGTTGATAGAATAGTAAATTTGGTTAATCATCAAAACTTACTAGTTTGTGGCATAAATTTACTATTTTACTTAAAGAAACTTATATGAAACAAGTATTAGGAAGTTTATTTGAAATAATGCTAAGATTTTTTTATTAATAATTGAAGCTTAGTATTATAGTTAGTAATTACTCGCAATGTAAATATATGATACACAATTGTACGTATCATTTATAAATGTTATATGTTTGAAGCATTTTAAATATGCTATGAAAACTTTTTTTTTTTGCATATGACCTTATAAAATATGTAAGAATAATTTGTCATATTTTAAATTTTTAATTATGGGAAAATAAACAACTAAGTTCCCAAAATATTTCACTTTTATTGTTTAAAAAATCTCAACTTGTTGGTTAAATTCAAAATAATTCTAGTGTCAAAAATATTTTTTCTCAAATTAACTTTCATGATTAGATGTGAGATACAAATATGGTAAAATATCCCTCATACATATGTCATGGATATTTTAGACTTTTAGTAAAAAAAAAATTTGTTGTTAAAATAACATATATCATAGTGTACTAATTATTTTAGGACCATTTTATAGGTGAACTAAATTTAATATAAATTATACAATAGATTATATATGCATGTGATTTTCATTTATAATTATTGGATCCTATTCTTATGAACAATCTCCCAAGGGAAAAAATCCAGATCATACTGATTTTCTTATATTAATTGTTATACTAATTTTGTCATTTTTATTATTATATTATTTTTCATTTTGTTTAGGCTTTTACGCTTATTATTTCTTGTGTCTCAGATTTAAATTTATTAAAACTTTATCATCTTATTATATTCATAGGTGTTAAATTATAAAAATTTTGATATATAAACAAGTAATATTCTATATATAACTAGGAAGATTTGTTGTTATTGTTATTCAAACTTTCAAACTTTTCAAAAATTAAAAATGATTAAAAGCTTATAATACGACAAAATTTTATTACATATTTTACCAGATTATGTGAAAAGTCAAACTAATTTTCATAGTAATTTAAAATATATAAGTAAATTTTTTAAATTATACCTATAATCATGTACTATACAGGTATATTATGCGTACTTACTAACTAAGGTACTAAGAATTAATCATTAATAAAACATCTTATCGTTATTTCAAATAAATTTCCTAATACTAGTTTGAAATATGTTTTAAAATAAAATAGTACATGTGTCCCATAAATCAGTAAGTTTTGATTATTAATTAATTTACCATGTTATTAGTAAGAATTACTATTTATGTATAAAAACTTACTATTACCTGAATTAAACTTACTCGCTAAAAAGTAAGTTTGGGATATAAAGTAGTAATTTATTTATTTAAAAAGTAAGTTTAATATTTATTCCAACTTACCTTTTGAAGTATAAAAGTTACTAATTTATTACTGTTAACTTATTATTTTAGATAGAAAACTTACTTTCTTATTTTTAAGTGTTATCCTATTTAGGTGGATAGGCCTATCAAATAATCAAATGGCTGCTAAAAGTAAATCAAAAATAAATCAAAAATGGTCATATAAGTGTTATCCTATTTATGTCTTAAAAAGTAAATTGAAATAAAAATGAAAGTTACTTTTTAAAAAAAATAAATTAGTACTCTGTATTCGAAACTTACTTTTTGGAGAGTAAGTTTAGTTCAAGTAATAGTAAGTTTTTATAGATTAATAGTAAATCTTGTTGATAGAATAGTATTTTATTAATGATTGAAACTTAATATTATAGTTAGTAATTGTTGGTAACGTAAATGTATAATATATGATTGTATGTATCATTCATAAATGTTACGTGTTTAAGCATTTTAATAAATGTATGTATCATTTATAAATGTTATATGTTCTAATAAATTTATTTTCTAGGTCACAAGTATAAAAGTTAAATTTGTACTAATGTAGCATAATCTTTGAAAACTATAGTAAATTTACCCATATATTAAGTTTCGTGAGTTTCAAACATATTATGTATCATTTACAATATGGATTTATATGCACATTTTTTTATCAAACTTACTTTTAATTGGCAAATAGTATGTAAATTATTATAAAATGTCATTTTATAATAATCATAATTTTTTATAGGTGAATGGTATATAAACTGCTAAAATTGCCAATTTATAAATGATCAAATCTTACTACTTTATGGCATATATTAGTTTGATCAACTAAAAAAATTATCGTCATTAAGTGTACGTTGGTTGTTGATTTGAAATTTGCACCCTTGTCACTATTTCGTTATTACTACCACAAGTATTTCTAATCAAAGTAAAACAAAGTCAAATATCTTTTTCTTTTGTATGTAGTATTTATATTTATTAAAAAATTAATGAACCATGATTACATTTCATAATTTCTAATGAAATTAGTAACATTTCCTAAATAAATTGGAATAATTTGTAAAATATGTTATTTTTTTTACCAATATAATTAGGGGTGGCAATCGGGTCCAAATCAGATTGGCGGGTCGGATTGAGACCCAGGTATAATAGAAAACTCGCATACCCAAACCTAACCTGCCAACCCGAAACGGGTCAGGATATCTGATCCGAATATGAAAATTTCAGGTTGTCGGGTTGACGGGACGATCCGAATGACCCAAAACTTAATTTTAATTTATTAATTCACCACTGTAATTTCTAATTCGCACAAGACTAATTACATAATCAAGTAATAAAAATTTAAATAAATAATCCCAAACCAAATCTAAAATAAATTAAAAACACCGTAAAAGTGTTTTATTCCAAACGAAATATAAAATAAATTAAAGCAGTATAAAAGTAAAAGATACTATAATACATTATTTGTCCAAATATAATAATTTCAACTTCAAATAAGTTAAATAAATTCATTTAGGATTAAGTGATTAATGCATTTGGAAAAAAAGAATAACTTAGTTTAGTTAGATAAAATAATTTTTAATTCATAAACAGGGTATCGGGTCGTATCGGATCACCCACGGTTTGACCCGAATTCGACCCGTTGTCTTTTCGGGTTCGTTGGATTCGACTCGATTCTGATCCGGACCCGCGAAACCTCAATCCGAATCCATTAATTTCGTGTTAGGTTCATATCGTGTTTTTAGGTCGTATCGGAAATTACCACCCCTAAATATAATCAAAAGAAATTTGCACTATTAAAAAGCAAGTGGAAGAAAGGATGATTGCATAAGTATAAATGTGAGCAACTATATACATATCACACCATAAGTCTAGGTTTGATTTGTTCAAAACATAGGTAATTTATTCGTTAGTAGATATAAAATGCATATTATTTTTCTACAAATGGAAAATACAATTTCATATATACTAACCCATTAACAAAATATATAGTTTGAACACGATCAATTGAACTCATATTTTGTTTGTTTAGCTATCATTTATTTTGTTACTTAGGTTGAATAATTAAATTTGAATGTTCTATTGATATGGGAACTTCAATTATTCTTAATGAACTTCAATTAAGTGTCAATGACAACAATTGCTAAAATATAGGTTTCTAAAAATTTTTTGAAAAATGACAAAAAAAATTACACTTTTTTGTGAACATATCAAATTGTTAATTCAATTCAAATTAATTTTATAATAAAAAATATTATTCCTCAAACTAGTTGCTTAATCCGTATCTATGCCCGTACTAGTGTCGAATGGATAACTAAAATAGGAAATTGCAATAAAAAAATAATTTTTACAGGAAAGGTGCAAATAAGTAGAACTTTTGCTAATTTTAACCCAAAATTAGAAAAAAAAAGGATAGGCTTTCTTGTAGTTTTGAATTCAAAAGTGTTGTAGTTGTGATAGAATTCTTTATTAAAATTTGAAACGGTTAAGAATTCAAGAGATAAGAAACAAGGTGACTTTTATTAGCCATTAGTTCTAGTTAGAATAGGAAAGGTCGATGCACTAGTAATGCTTGAATTTCTTTATGCCAAAGAATTCATAGTACCTAAAGCTGGTAACTTTTTTCCAGATTCATTGAAGGTATTTATGAGACCCCCACCATTATTGTTTCCTCAGTTACGATAATGGACAAAAAAAGTCGGAACTAGTTCCCACCAACTAATCCAAAATTCCAATTCCCCCGCTGCTCTCTCCCTGTTTATTAATCAAGCACAAAAATTAGGTTCAATCTATATTTTTTCCCCTCACCCTATAACGAAGACAATAAATTGAATAGGAGCTAGCTAGCCAATTAACCACTTTCAGTCTCTGTTTGGTCCGTCATCCTAGCTGCTGCCTCATCCGATGTGCTGTTTGACCCTTGCCTCTAGGATGTTGAAAGTACATCAGACGAAAGTCTCCTCCTCCACCACCACCACTACTACTTGCTTGGGATAAGAATTTGTGAATTATGGATGAGCGGCAAATAAATGATGTAAGTAAATTATGGTGTGAGATTGTATGCTTGTAAAATCTTTTGTATATTTTATTCCCTCTCATAGGCATGTTCTATTATAGCTATTTTTTTATATTCACCATATTTTGTGAATATTTATTGCTAGATTTGCTAAAAGTTATTTCTGTTCTATTTCTTTTGGAAGCAAGGTGAAGCCTCCAATTTCTATGCATCGTATTTGGTCAATAACACGGTGTACATTATTTCAACCAGATTGTACATTTACTAATTATTTATATACATGCTACTTATTGAAGTAAACTATCTCTCTAATATTTCGTGATTATCAGGACAAATTTGTTGAAGTTAGTTATAAACACAATTAACGTAATTAACGATAAATTAGAATCCTTTAACCAATATAGAAACAGGCAAGTAACTAACATCTAACATAATATATATGTTTGTAAACTGATTGTACCTCATATATCACCCCGTGTAAGGTGTTTATAGGTAAATTAGTATTAGTCATAAAAATAAAATCATTAATGCAAGATAATCAGGGCATTTGTGGTATATAGTTGTTTCTCTCTCCAACTCTCCATTTTTTATTGTTTGTATTTTTGAATTGGGTCTACTTTGAGACTGCCTATTTAGTTTTAGGGGAAGTTTGTGGTATTTTTCAAACCACAGGAGAGGGGAGTGAGACTATCAAAAACTTCAGGGAAGGTATCTGAAATTATCCAAAAAAAAAGGAAGGTTAAGAGAGAGAATCGGGAAAGATATTAATTGGAAAAGAGAGTTGGAAAGATATTAGTTGGGAAATAGAGATGGAATGTGTCTCTATCTCTATCCTGCCACATATGCAACCTATGTGGCAAAAAAAGAATTAGAAAGGTAATAAAATTTAAAATTAAGTAACTTTGGGTATATGTTTCAAAAAAAGAGTTAGTTTAGCAATAAACTCCTCGTTTAGGAGTAAAAACTTCTAATGCTCGCAGAAATAAATAAGCGTACGTGCTCCTACAACAGAATGGATGTTACACCGCCATTAATGTGGTAAGGGCATCCACTTGAACAGGAACACAAAAAGCATCCAAAACATGTGCTTGGTTTCAAACTCCAAAACTCATTTCGAAAGCTGCAGAGTTTCGAAAGTTCCTGCTTTATGGAGACAAGCAAAGCACATAAACGCACAGGCACTTGGTTAACAGAGCAAAAAACGAATCGCAGCACTTCATGTCATGCTTATTTCTTAGAATTTCACCTCCTTACATTGAAATGCAATGCTGGATTTAAAGTTTCGTATGCAACGTGTTCTTCCACCTAAGACCTTAAACATCAGAATTCCAGCCTCATTATAATGAACCTCATTTGCAGCAACTAGATTAATCTGGAAGAAGCAACGGCCTGCAAAGAATCAGAGCATATCATCATAAGGAAAATCAATCATTTGATGCTTACATTGGCTTATGTCGCTATTGCTTGTCCAGGTTCATGCATACAGTTTGAATGTTTAACCACTAACAAAAATAGCAACCTGAGATTTAATATCATTTACCGACCTTTAATAACTGATACTTACGCACCAAACATCTTATATGCATTCACAAATTAATCACATTTAACTTAAACGCCTAGTCTCAAGTCCTTTCCTAGATGTTTCATATGGCTATTAAGCATATTTCACCAGTAGACAATCAAAACTACAACCATTTCCTAGATGTTTCGGTGGATATTTTCAGCCCTAAAATTGCAATAAAATCTTCAAATTCTCAGCCCTGATTTCGCAAGAAAATCTTGACAAACAAAACAAATGAACTATAAATAAATTACAGCAATATAATCAAACGATTTCAAGAGGACATGATGGTCTAACCTCGTCACTGCTAGTTTTCATATGCTCTTTGGTTGGCTACCACCGTCGCTAACCCTTTTATTGTGTATGCATATGGCAGCACCCAAAAACAACCGATCAATGAGAAAGGATAGAGGGAAAGTGTGAACTAAAGATGAAAATATTGAAGTGAGAAAATTTATTCAATTGTAACCAAGAGAAAGTGTGGACCAAAGTGGAAACCTTTGCCTGGGAATTCAATCGTATGGAACTAGGGGTGAAATCGAGCCGAGTCGAGCTCGAGTAGTGACGTACTCGAGCTCGAACTCGACGCCATCCACCAGAGCTCGAGCTCGAGCTCGAGCAAGCTCGGGAAATTAAGATCGGAATCGACTCGAGAATAAAATGAGCAGGCTCGAACTCGACTCAATCGAGCTCGAGTTGCATTCGAGCTCACTATCGAGTCGAGTGCTCGAGATCGATGACAGCATTTGTTTCTAGCTAATCAGCAATGACAACAGCTGATGCTATACTAAAGCTTTTGCTTTCTACCCTGTAGACACCAAATTTTGAATAATTTTATGTGGCATCTATTTCATGATTTTCATTGCTTGCATTCGTTGTTTACTTTTAAGTTTTAATTTTTAATTTTTAGTTTTAGCTTTTAAGTTTAAAATTAGCGTAGAGTTTTTAGAAAAAAGAAAAGGAAAACATCAAAAATATGTTGTAGTCATTTTGTTTTTATGCTTTCTTGAAAAGAAAAATTCAAAAAATATAGGCTTTAGTTGGATTGGAAAAATGAAAAAAGAGAAAAAGGAAAAAGGAAAATTTGTTCACAAAAATATGTTTACTTCTTTAAATTCAATCTTTGGGCACTTTAGTTATTTTTATTAAGTTATTTTGAAAAAAGAGAAAAAAAAAGGAAAAATGAAGAAAAATTGAAAAATGGACATTTTTGTTGTTTTTATTTATTTAGTTTGTTTTTTATTTATTTATTTGTTTTCATTCTTATTATCATTACATGGTTTTTGTCATTTTGTTATTATTATTATTATTATTTATATTATGTATTTATTAAAAAAAAAAAAAAAAAGATATATTTTGTCGCGGCATGCACGCTGCAATTTTTGCAGCGTGCAAAGGACATTCGTAGGAGACAATTGGAGGGCTGGATTTCATAGGGGTAATAAGCCCTCATCCTCATCGTTGAGATGAGGGTTTTAGGAGATTTGGAAGTGGATATAAAAGGAAAAAGAGCTACAGCCGCAGAGGGGGGCTGACGGGGGAGAAAGGAAAAAAACAGCAAAAGAAAGGCTAAGGGTTTTTCTGGGGAGAGCATCGACAGGCAAAACAAGAATACTGAGCGAAGGTTTTTGGGGAGAAGGGGTTTTCAGGGCAAAAACAAAGTACAGAGAGCTAGTGTAGGAGGAGAAGAGTGACGGCTAAGGAGGGAGAAAAGGAAGAGAAACCCATCGAAGGAAACCGTAGAGAGATCAAGCCTAAAGCTCGGAGCTTCAAGGCCCTCTGTCAAAGTCTGCAACCTGGGTTCGGCTAATCCAAGTGTACCCACGGTGATTTAACTCCAAAAGCAGCAAAAGAGGTAACTTCAACCTTGCTCTCGTCTATTTTCTTCTAAAAACTGGAGCGTGATTTTCTTGCCTAGTATTTGAGGTCACTAGAATCCATTGTTTCTGAAGCTGTATCCTGAGTTTGTTGGATTGGAAATTCATGAGCTAAAAAAAAGAATTCTTTGCTTCATAGAAGGGTGTCATCTGTGATTTCTGCTGGTTTCAAAGATTTGGTTTTGATGACTTGGGTGAAAGAGTTGCAAAGATGGTTAGGTGTTGAAGGTTGTAAAATGATATCCATGGCTGTCTGTTGTGCCGAGTCCGGCTTTGCCGTTTTACATACTATAAGCAGACAGATAATTTTCTTTCTTTTCCTATGGTTACTCATGGCTGTGCTTACTCTAGTCTTTCATGGGTTTCATAGTAAGATTAACAAAGATTTGGGTTTGGTTTTCTGAAGTTGTGGCTGAGAATGTAAAAAAAAAAGCTTTCGATGTTTTGTATGATAAATATGGACAGGATTTGGCCTCTCGCCAGCTACACATGCCGCAGCCTTTTGTTGAGCTGATTCTTTTTTCTTTTCTTCTGTTTGTTTTTGAGCTCTAGTAGTTATTTTGCTGTTGTCTTGTTTCGGTAGTAAAAGGTTAAATTTTGCTAGTTGAAGGTTCATTTGCATGTGGTATGTGGTTAACGGAAAAAGCTGCTGCATTTCCTTTCCCGGCGTTAATGGTTGAGTTCTGCACTTCAGTTTCGTGTTCAATATTGTGTTGAGGGGGGGGGGAAATGGAAGTTTGGGTGTTGTGTATGCATGTTTGAAGCTCTGAAACACTCGAGCCATGCCCAAGCACTTGCTGGGAAAACACATTTCAACTTGCAAAATCAGTTTCATATGCTTCCAGATTTTTCGACTTGCTGACCGTATTTCATTTCTTGCTTGCACTGGATTTTGCTAAGTCTTTCTGTTGGATTGAATGATGGCTTGCTGCCTAGTTTAAAAGCCTTGTGTTTGGACTTGATTATGTTTGAAAGTTGGCTTGACAAGGTGCCGAATTGCAGAAAGTCTTCATCCGAAAACTATAGAAGCAAAGAAAGCTTCGGTTTGCCGAAAGCTTCATTTGCTTGTTGAAACCTTGTTGCAGCTTGATTTTGCATCATTTCTTGTTGTGTTTTACTGGTTTGAATGTCCAAGTTGTGTGTTGTGTTGTTTAATCCAAAGCTTGGTCATTGGTTTGAGAGAGTTTGTGCAAAGCTTGAGTTAGTTTTCTGAAATTTGTGGTTGAAGATGAAAATGCAGCAAGCATTCTAGTTGTAGCAGATTTTAAGTTGCAGAAGCATTCTTACGTGTATGCATGCTTTGCATGAAGAAATAAGTTCCAAAAATTGCACTCCAACCCTTTGACTTCCATCTAATCCTTCTAAGGCCCATAAGCTTTGAAAATCAATCAATTGGGTCCCTGAAATTTTGCAGTAATACTACAAAGACTCAATTAAGTCCTAATTTTTGCAAATAGGTCTTAGAATAGTGAATTTTAAGCCATTACTTGATTTTTTCTTTGCCTTTGGATTTTTGAAGTTCCTAGAAATGTTTGATAAGCTTGAGTGTTTGGTTAGTGTTCGCATTTGAGTCCTTGGTAGCCTCAATCTTTCAACTCGATTGCTTGTTTGTTTTCATTTGTTTAGGTGGTACTTAATGCATGATTCTGTGAACCTTATGTCTACGTGAGCTTGTGTTTGCCTATTTCCCTTTAATTTTCCCAAATAAATTGGTACCTTGACCATCTCTTTTATTTTGGAGGATAAATAAGTGATTTCACTTCATTGGGCCCCGATTGCAAGGGAGGTACACTCTATCCCTCACTTGCACTTTATTTTTCCTACGTGCTCCTATGTGTTATGTGAATATGCCTGTCTACTTCGCTTTCCTTACCTCCTTGCATGCATTTACTTACTTTCTTTTATTTAAGTTTTATGGGGTATGTGTACACCTCTTGGCTTGTAATAGATAGGGCTCGGAGAGCACTTGGTCCATTTCCCCTTCCCCTTGGTTGCTTCTATTTAAGTTTTTATGGGGTATGTGTACACCTCTTGGCTTGTAATAGATAGGGCTCGGAGAGCATCTGGTCCACTTCCCCTTCCCCTTGGTTGCTTGTTTTTGTTGCTACATGTTTAATTGCTTTATTAGCCTCTTGCATCTAGTCGAGCATGCTAAATGTTATGTGCTATGTGTTTATGAGTGTTTTGGCATGTCTACTTGCTTTCATAGCCATGAATGAATGAAATGGATGAATGTACGTTTCCGCTAGTCCAACGCTAGTCGGAATTCATAGATGGGCTAGTCCAACGCTAGACCCTTAGGATTTCCTTTTCGATAGTGCATATTCGCATGTTCACCGCATGTCATGCATTTTTCTTAGTTCTCTCATTTGGTATGCTCCTCGAACCCCTTTTCCCTCCATTTTAGGATTTTTTGCATCTCATACTAGTTATAGGGTTCATTTGCTTGGAGAGTCCCCTTAAATATGGGATATAGACGAGTGTGGCTTTTTCTAAGCCTTAGCACGCTTGTATCCTCTCTATAAAAGGGTAAATTGAGTCACGACTTAGGTCTCCCTGTACCCAATATGCATGAATTCCCTAGGCTCATGCATTCTCAATCCACTCTATCATCACACTTTCACTTTTGACTCATTTGCACACATGCACCTTTTTATCACTTTCACTTGCACACGAACACTTTTTTCACTTGCACACGAACACTTTTATCTTCACTCGCACACGAGTACTTTCATCTTCATTTGCACACCGACACTTTCGCACTTTTCTTTAAATTGCATACATGCATTTTTGCCCACTTGCACTTGGAGTATATATTTGCATTCAAAGACATTTGCACACCTTCACTCTTATCTTATTACTTTTATCATTTTTATCACTTCACACAAACTCACACTTTCACATGGCATGCATTCCACTCATTTTTCACGTCATTTAGGTCTAGGTGTGACCTCTCCAAAAGGATCATTATTGGGCTTCACAATTAATGTGATTGGCACCACTCAACCTTTGAAGAGAAATTTCCCCCAATTCCCCTAGGTCTAGGCTTTTGCATTCATATAGACATATCCAACACGTGATACATACCTTGGGTAGAAAAATTAGGAAAAATTGGTTTAAGTCACGCAACTAGCCTTGGCTAGGTCGAAGGGGTGCCTTGGATTTTTATCCTTGCCTTCCCCTTCGTCAAATGTGACCCCCGATCCCTCTTTTGGTTACGTAGACCCAAAAAGTTCTTTAAAAGGGTTTATTTACTTTTTTCATTCAAAAACAAAAAATCATTTTTGGGTGACTTGGTACACCCTAACTCGATACCAAGTGGCGACTCCATTTTCATTAAAAAAAACCCTTTTTGAACTTCACTTGGCCAAATCGTCGCATTCTTAAGTCCCATGGCTTTTTTACTTTTCATTTCGCACACGTTCACACATTGCACACTACACACAACACACATTCGAATCGAAAAGTGGGGCGCGACATACCCCACATCAAAGTAGGTAAAACTGGGGAAGGCATTTTCCTGCTCCTTTGTTCTAATTTTCTCACAGGAAATGCATCCTTATTATACAAAAAAGAAAGCAAATAGTTACTAATTTGATCAAGATTCAAATGTGCTTTCTTTTGTGCTTAAAGCACACACGGACACAGATTGGGTGGACCCTTCTCTACCATAAACCAAAAAGAATGCAGAAAAGAGGACTGCGTAAAAGACAGCAAAGGAATCAACTGAAACTCTTTTGCAATAGGGTTTCGATATTAAAAATTAATATTACATTTACAAAATTTAACCTCATAATGCACATATTTACTACAGATATGCACAATAAGTACCTCAATTTGTCAAATGCAGCTGTTGAAATTGGTGGGTTTTGATTAATTTAATCCCTCGCTCAAAGGTCGGCTGCCCACCGCTGCTATCTACTCCATTTTGAGCTCCAGGAGAAGGAAGAGGGAAGATTAGCTTAACTGCTTAACTGCTGATGTCGCGGCTGCCTTGCGACGTGTAACAGTTGAGAGAATGAGGGATTGAGATTTGAGACTGAAGCTGAGCTGCTGAAGAGGAACGAAGAAGAACTGAAGAAGAATGAAGGACGACGGAAGGAAGGACCAAGGAGTTTTCAGTTTTCGTTTTTAGTTTTCATCATTTCATCACATTTCTCAAGCCAAAATTACTTATTCACCCTTCATTATTACTACAACATAACTGGTTAAGCCCGTAAATAGACTAGCTAACAAACCTAAAAGAGTAAATTGATAACTAAAATAACATTCAATACACAATCAAGCTATCGATCTCAAGCTACTCGACAAGCTAACAATTCTTCCTTCTAACTACTCGAACTCGACTCGTTTCCTGTAGTGAGTAGCTCGAGATCGACTCGAGATCGAATCCGATCGAGCTCGAGTCGAGTACCTAATCAAGCTACTCGCGAGCTCGATTCAAGCTATTCGATTTCTCTGCACCCCTAATTGGAACTGAGAACTAAGTAAGAATAAGGCAGATGACTTTAAAGAGATGATACCTGAAAGTGTTTCAGGAACCCAAAACCGTTTTCAGAAATTGGTAACTTTTTTACTTAAATATGAACATTTTTTACTTTTAGTATTAGTAAGTTTAATTTAAACATAAGTAAATTTTGTCAAATAATAAGTAAATTAAATTACTCAAAGTGTAAATTCATCACAACTCTTTGTTTAATATACAGAAATATTAGCTATCAACAAAGTTTTGGATCCTGGATTTAGCTATCGACATAGTTAATTGAATTAGCATTTTCCTTGTTAAAATAACTCGAATCTTATAATATTTTCCTTGTACACTATCAATTCCTGTGTGCTGACTTCATATTTGCATTTCACCAGACCAATGCCTCGTACG